>NW_027633490.1:0-40375 GCF_053919585.1 Euprymna scolopes
CTTTGCATATTAGGTGAGAATACAACAAGCATACAAAATTAAAGAGCGGCCATTGTTTTCATTCTCTCCGTCTGCACGAAACTCAACAGGCTGCACATAAACATGTTTTACAACATTTTTAAGTGTTTAATCTCAGAAGAGCGACTTTTTTTGCATGAGTATGACCACTTATCAAGGCCCAAAAAACACTCGAGGATACGGGTTAAGTAGTAGCAGTAGTCAATTGAACAATATAGTAACTGTTAGTAATGGAAATTCGATAAATTTGTTAGCTCAGGTGGAACGGCTCATCAAGACCTTGTTTACGTTAGACTTGAAGACAATCAGATTGTAGTCAGCTGGATAGCAGGAAAATGGAAGACATTTCCACATCCGCGCAGTTCTAAGAAATAATTTTTTTCATGGAATCTACGTTTAGGTTTAGGCACAGATAACGAGTGTGGGGGAATATTGATCGTTTTTTTTTTCAGCGAGACGAGTGTTTTTCGTGAGGGTTTAGCGAGGGGGGACCATATACTGAAGCTCAGTCAAGCACTTTCCATGAAAATAACGATAAAGCAGAGACAATCGCAACATCTCTTCTGTGAGATAGAGGTTGCAGAGAAGAGAAAAGGACATTTCCTACGAGGCTACGAAATCTATTTTGAACGCTATCAAGGCTGACAAGTCCTTTCTAGCAGCTCCTGCCAAAATGTGGCAACAGTACTCCATCCTTGGAGGTACCTGGCTCTTATATAGATAGAGAATTGCATCAGCAGTGAGATATCTACTGGATCGATAGAAATATCCCACCATTTTTCCAGCGGCCTTGACGACAGATTTAATGTACGGATTCCATTTCAGATCAGGAGTAAAGGTGAAGCACAGAAGCTTGTCAAAGCATGACGCCTCCTCGAGACGAGCGCCATTCATTTCAATTGATGCCAGATGGGATCATAACGTTGATGATGTAAAGATAGAAGCTTGGTTTTAGATGCAATAAAAGTAACCAGCCACTCCTTTCGCCATTTCATCATCATTCTTTTTATTATTATCATCATTATTATTATTATTAGTGTTGTTGACGCTATTGCTGTTGTTACTTAATGCAAATTCTTACATCGTCAATCATCAGGGATTACTTACCGATAAAGACCAGGGAGGATTCTTCGAGTCTGTAAGGTGATCGACTAGGGCTTGGTTTATTATGGACTCAAATATTTTGGTGAAAAGTGTGAGGAGGCTAATAGGGCGATAATTTACTGGTTTCTTGAAAACTGGTACCACAGAAGCAGTTTTTCAGCAGACAGGAAAGCAAGATTCAGTAAGGCATTTGTTGTAGAGTTTGGAGAGAACTCGAGCAACTTTGGCGGAACACTTTTTTAATAGGACAGCCAGGATGAGATCAGGTCCATATGCTTTTGAAGAGTCAGGAGTTTTTTTTTGATGGCATGCACCTGAGAAGGGGTGATTTTCAGCTCGTCTAGTGTGGCGTCTGTCCGAAAAGTAAAGTCAGCAAGGGGGTAGTTAGCAGGGTCCAGTGTGAAGTTGGAGGCAAACCGACTGGCAAGCATGTTAGCCTTCTTGGTTTCTGAGCAAACAAACTCATGATTGTTGGATAGTGGGGAAATTGTTGATTGCCCATTATTTACTACACTGTTGTAGAATTTCCAGAAGTGACGGATTCCTAATTTTTGTGATTCGATACGTTTTAGGTTGTTTCAGTAAATTCTCTCTTAGCTGTTGCTATTTCTTTCTTACAGTTAGGTCTGTTTTCTATATACTTCTGTCTGTTTGAACTGGACTTATGTCGGTTAAATCTACGGTACGCATGCTGCTTTGACGCAATGCCAGCTGCACAAGTAGAAGTAAACCATTAGGGAGAGTAGGGCTTGCTATAAAATTTGCGCGTAGGGGCATGCGCTTCAATTGCCGTTTTGAACCATTCAGTGGTCTCACTTGCGCAATTTTAGCAGGTAGAGAAAAGATATTTCGCCATGGAGCGTCTCTGATGAGATCCCTGATGACTTCACAATTAGCGTTTTTATAATATCTTGTTGTTTTGAGCAATGATTCTTCAGTTTTTGCTCTAGAATTTAGGGCGATTGTTTCGAGAACGAGTCGCCTGTTCTTCAAATAAGTAAAATGAGATAGGATATTCCGAGAATTGTAACCTGGGAAGCTAGGTTTGTAATTAAGTTTCAGGAGAATTCTGATCATAAGTTTTAAATAAATAAGCAGATGTTTGTTGTAAAAGAATTCGTTGTTTGGAAATATTATTGAAAAAGGAATTCAATGATCCAATTCTGTTTATGTGAAAACGGAATTTGATGATTCAATTCTGTTTATGAAAAATTGAATTAAATTGAGGTTATCTATATCCGAACAATAGAAAATGTTAAACATATTTGAAATTAGGTTAAGCCGAAAAGACTTTAGAACAATTCGGTCTACAGAATGGCATAGATATGTGAGGAACAGTGACTGTTTTAGACACTTGAGGCACGTATGGCCACGGGATCGATATGCACGTTGTTTGGTCATGCAATTACATCACGGCTAACAGATGGGTTGTCAATATATTTAGAGCTTTAGTGACACAAACAGTCAAAGTCGAGTCAGTGCCGAGCCAGAGGCCAGGCAAGGTCGAGAGAGGGTCGAACAGACAGAGCTGACATGAGTCAGAAGGAACTCACCTTTGGAGGCGAAAGGTTAGAAGTTGAAAAAATGTAAGACTTTGAATTACTTAATGTGAAACCATCGACCGGTTAAGGAATAAAGGACGTCATCATATTTTGTAACTACTGTCTTGTGTTATGCCATTCAACAAACAAGGTATTGTGAATTTGTATTTATAAGAACTTGTGTTCTACGCATCTGTATAAAGAACCTTTTGTATGCATTCATATAAGTAATGTGTCAATCATCTTAATAATGTGTCTCCCTCTCAGTATAAAGAAATAATGAATGTCCCCTCCTATGATAAAAGACTGATTGTCCTCATCTCAAAAATATATGTGTCAAAAAATATATGCTATAGAAACACTCCCCAAACTGTATAAATGTATATCTATTCTATGTATATTCTATCTATATCTCCTCTCATCCAAACTTGTATTACTTGTCTCTCTTAAAATATACCCTGCCTCTCTTTATATATATACGCGATGTGCCTCTCTCTCTCTCTAATATGAATACTCAACAAATATATAATTCGTCATCTTAATAAGAACAACATTACACGATTTCAACAATTATCACTGCATGATCAGCGTTTCCAAGTGGGGTGTGGACATTCGTAACACAGCCATCGGGAACTGTTGTCAGAAACAGATCTATAAGTGATGCGTATTGTTCTTGCTGGTTTGGAAAACGGTTTGGAAACGTAACTATCTGTAATAGAGAATGAGATATAGAGGAGCTATGTGTTGTGTTAGCGGCTGCGTCTATGTAAGTAGAAAACCCAAGCCACTTGATGTGGTGGACACTGAAGTCACCAAATACATGCACTTGTGCGCTAGTGTCATGGGAAAGTGATGTATCTATGCTGTCAGAGACTTTTTTATTAGGGTACTGTCCTGGGTCGAGGGAGAGCAGGAAAGAAAATAAATGTAACCATTGTTATGTTGCATGTTAAGTCTAAAGCATATAAACGCTTGCTCATCCGATTCTAGTTTTGTTTCTCTAGTCAAGGGAAGGATGTTTCGAATATATACTCCTAGTCCAGACATATGTCTGTCAGAGTCCTTACAGAAGAGTTGGAGATATCAAGGCATGTAAAAGTAGTTAGACGGGGTAGAGGAGTGTAGATTAATCTCACTTAGTGCTAAGATATCCGGGGTGTTTGTTAGGAGAAATGCTTCAATATCATCTAAATTTGTTGTAAGCCAACACATGTTCGTAAATGCAAGCCTCAAGGGAGGAGCCAAGTTGGATTTGATTGAGTTTTGGTCTAGTTTAAGCGTATTTTTTTTATTGTACTGTCATTTTTTGAACTTTTCAGTTTAGGTAAGGGGTGCTTAACAAGTGGTTATGCAGAATACCAGACATGCAACAGAAGTAGACAATCAGCTGATCTTCCATCTATTAAGATTGTGGCCTCAGTAAAGCCCACCGGGGATGAGTGCACGGCCCCTTTGAATGCGCGACATGGCCCTACGAACATTCCGATATTATACAACTGTGTAAGGAGTAGCCGCTCTAAGCGCTACCGAAGAGTTAGGCCGCTGTACTACCAATCGAAAAGCGCAGCCAGAAACTATCAAATCTACTTACATTGGCATTATGGCATTCAAGCAATCCTAAGTGCCCAGTTTAGAGGGATGGGATGTGTCAGGAGGGGGAAAGTTTTTGAATTTTATTTTTTTGTGAATCGAATTGTTCCTCTAATTAATAGAATGGAAAAATATTCCTACGGGTGTATATATTTTAGTTTTGTTGCATGTGAAATTTATTAAGGAGTGTTTACATAACATATAAGTATGTTTATATAATGTAAGTTCTATGCGCTTCGTGTTTTACCCTTCCTTTTTATGTATACATGTGGGGTGCGCGTTTCTTTTTAGGTGAATGTATGTTCTGCATTGCGTGTGCATATGTTATTGTTCATATGTTATTGCCTACGAACACACTCACACATGCACATTAATTTTCATATGTATGTACATGTGTATTTTCATTATCCGTGCGTTTGCGTGTGTTGTGTTATTAGTTCAGAGCAGGGCTAATCTTTTTTTGTAAATTATTTTATTGTGTAAAAAGTTGAATGATTTTCAGCTTAAAAATCTGCATGATCTTGAATTGAACTCAAGTTTGTACATGCTGTGAGACAAATAAACGAGTTTTTTCTGACACTTTTATGTTGTTTTATGTAGAATGACTATGTTGCTAATTTTGTTTTGATGTAAGAGTGACTGCATGCTGTGTTTTGTGTATAGACGGGACAGTCTTAGTCATTTTTCTAATTTCAACATTTCTGTTAGATTTTTTAATCGTACTAGTTTCTATCTACTCTTATGGCAAACATGTTGTTGTTTGCTACATTTTATAAAACCGTTTATTGTATGTTTGTTTAGTTTAGAAAGATTAAATGTATTGAAGATGTTTCGATTAGCGTGTGATCTTATTAACTTTGGTATGTATATATACACTTGTGCCCGATATTATTCATACCCCCCTTGAAAATTGAGTTTATTAGGTGTAACTTTGTAAGAATTTATTGTTTACGTCCATATTGATACATATTCTTAATAAACCTCTTCTGATCATTTTCGTCATTTTAAAATCTCGGGATACTTGTAATAAAAGAAATATACAGCTATTTATAAAATCTGCAATGTTCAAAAATAATCATACCCCCTTATTTTTTCAGTATTAATCGAGTTTCTGACTGTGTGTTTCCTGTTTGATTCTTATTTTGAATGCTTTTATACAACCTTTGATTAATTTCATTGCGTGTTTTGCATTTTTTCAGAAATTAAAATGATATCAACTGAAAACCAATAAAAGAATAAAAATTATTAGAATGGGGAAGAAAAAAGAGCTTAGTAATGATCTTAGGACTAAAATTGTGAATTCACATAAGGATGGTTTAGGTTACAAGTCAATTTCCAAGAAATTTGAGGTCCCTACAGCAACAGTACAGAGCATCATCAAAAAATTCCAGAGCCACCACACAACAAACAACTTGATTGGTAGAGGAAGGAAAAGGAAACTGTCTGCTAGAGCCACCCGGAATATTGTAAGAAGTGTTAATGCAAATCCAACCACCACTACTAAGGACATTTTAGAAAATCTGGAGTCTTCTGGCATAAAAATATCAAAGCAAACATTGCAAAGGACTCTGCATGAAAATGGTCTGAAAGGAAGAAGACCAAGAAGGACTCCATTGCACACCGAAAAACACCTTGCAGCACGTCTAAAGTTTGCTAGGACCCATATGAATTCTCCAGAGTCCGTTTTCTCAAGTATTTTGTGGACTGACGAAACAAAAATTGAATTGTTTGGCCATATGGATGCTTCTTACGTTTGGAGGAAGAAAGGAGAAGCTTACAACCCAAAGAACACCATACCCACGGTGAAACATGGTGGTGGTAGCCTAATGTTTTTGGGCTCCTTTTCGGCTAGTGGTCCAGGTAGTTTGGTCAAGATAGATGGAACCATGAAGAAGGAGCAATATTTGGAGATACTCCAGAAAAACATTAGACAGGATGCGGAGAAGCTCCATTTAGGACCAAACTGGGTCCTTCAACAGGATAATAATCCAAAACATACTTCCAAAATAGTCAAGAAATGGTTTGAGGATAATCAAATTAATGTTTTGGAATGGCCTAGCCAGAGTCCCGACCTGAACCCTATCGAAAACCTCTGGCACATATTGAAAACTGAGGTTAAAAAGCGTAAACCTAGAAATTTGAGGGATTTTGGAGAACTACTGCATTGAAGAATGGTCAAAAATCAGTGTTGATGCTTGTAAAAACCTTGTTGATAAATATCCAAAACGGTTACAGGCAGTTATTAAGAATAAAGGGCATACTATTGACTATTAGTAAGAGAGGTATGAATAATTTTGAACTAGTGCCATTATTGTTTTTCTTTGTATAATGTTTCAAACTTGCATAATTTATTTATTTGTTGAGTTTAAATTAAATGCTTATGCTTGATTTATTGTTTGAAATCCCTTTAATATTGTCTACCTTCTGGTTTGAGCAATATTCTTATAGAAATCTCAAAGATCCGAGGGGTATGAATAATATCGGGCACAAGTGTACATATATATATATATATATATATATATATATATATATATATACTAGTATGAGTGCCCGTTATATATATATAAATATATATATATATATATATAGATATATATATATATATATACTAGCAAAAGTACCCGTCGTTGACTGAGTTCAAAAACAACCTACAGAAAATCGACTCTGATTTATGAAAGTATGATAGGTTATGAAAAGGAAAGGTTGTAAAGAGATAGTTTCGAATTTGGGGGTATCAAACCCAAAGCAAAATATGATGAAAGTAAAAATAAAATAGACAAACCCCATAATTTATTATACCATACCTGTTCACACTGAAACACTTATCACAATATTCTGTGGATCTATATTAAAAAAAACTTGTTAAACTTTGTGACATATTTATATTATATGGAGGTCAGGCGCGAACGAACACCACATAACTTTATTATATCATATTTCTTCGAACTGAAACATAATTATCAAAATATACTTACGCAGATAGATATGAAAAGTCTTTATTAAAGTGTGTGCCTATTTCCATTCTCTGGAGGCCAGGCGCGAACACAGACCCCACAATTTTATTATACCATCTATATTTATGTTAGAACATACTTATCAATGTATTATTATGTTCATCTATGTCAAAAACACTTGTAAACGTTTTTTTTTTAATTTTCACATTCTTTATTTCCATACGTTTTGGAAAAATTTTAATGAATCATCATAATGCCAGATAAACAACTCATTCCTATGTCTCGATACATTTTTTTATCATTATATGTGATCAGTTTTCTATAATAGTCAACCATATAGTAGCCGAATCGTGACACACACACACACACACAAAAGTTCGGCTTTATATTATAGATATATACTAGCATGGGTGCCCGGCGTTGCCCGGCTGTTTGGAGGTATGTGTTCAGCAAAAAATAAAAGTGGTAGTAGGAAGGCAGGCTCGAACGCGTACCGCGAAGGAGGAAAATTACAGGGGAACGTGACTGTTACAACCACCGCCAAACCGGAAATGACGTAGGTTTAAATTAATGCTAGACAATCATAAAAAGGGGATGACTTGCGAAAATATCGGCGAAAAAAGCGACTCCCTATGTAGAAAAGTACCCAGTTTAAGGTGAAATAATACATTTTTAGCCAATTTTTCGGTATTGGTCGTTTGAAGAGTTGAGCTTTAAAACGATACTGATCTTGTGAAAATCTGTCGCCTATGTTGAATGTTTTAGGCAGAAATGCAAACATATATGCCTACATTTATATATTGGTAGCTCAAATTTTCAACCCAAACCGATTAAAAAGCTTACCCTATCTCTGAATACCCTTTATGTATGATTTCAAATGTTTAGACCAGAATTTGTCGTCGTAGTTTGGTAGAGATCGGAGAAATCATTTTTTTAAAACTTTGACCCTTTAACATTTATTGATTGTGTTTCAAACCAAGTTATTATGTTAGATCCATGTCCAAGGAACCTATATCTAAAATTTCAATGCGTAAAATGCATCATTGGAGACATATTCCATAATCGATGATATCGGCTAAACTCACAGTGCCAAAAATGGAGGTTGTTACGAATTGGAACCTTTCTTTTAACAACCGCTAATTAAAATCGCTAAAATACATTTTGTAAAACGTTTAATTGAAAAAAAATCTGCTACCTACAAAAAATATTGCATTCTTTAATCTTTATTAACTAGTTTTGTTAGAAATGTCTTAAAATTTCTAGCAAAGAAATTTATTTTTATTGTGGAGGGCTACATATTAAACTATATGATGTTTGTAATGTTATGACACTTTAGGCTGTGATCATAGCGTAGTATATGTGTAAACTGTGGCAAGCAGGGCTAAGGGTTAAAACATGTTTATTACTATTATTATTATTATTATTATTATTATTAGTAGTAGTAGTAGTAGTAGTAGTAGTAGTAGTAGTAGTAGTAATTGGTTTTGAGCGACGGATGGTTGCTGAATCAGTTATTCCATAATTATTATAACTGTTTCATAAATGTTATATATATACATGCACCCATTTGCACGTACACAAATATACCGATGAAAAGATAAACCCAACTATTAAACGTGTACACTGTTATGGAATATATATATATATATATACATATATAAGTTATGACACATATAATATAATCCTCTATACAACATGTTTATTTGGGTTTTGAGGAAGCGACACAATTTTATAGCTAAGTATTGTATTGATTTTTTATAGCTTAGTTTAGTATTGATTTATTTCATACATTTCAAAAGATTTTCGGAGAAAGTATA
This sequence comes from Euprymna scolopes, assembly GCF_053919585.1. Lineage (NCBI taxonomy): Eukaryota > Metazoa > Mollusca > Cephalopoda > Sepiida > Sepiolidae > Euprymna > Euprymna scolopes. The sequence continues at coordinate 9,025 of NW_027633490.1, forward strand.
TCCACACATGACCCCAAAAAGATTTTAAATGGCACAGAAAGAAAACAGTGGTTATAAAAACTCATTTGCACAATAAAAAGAATACGTTTAAAATTTTTTCTTGCAACCAAATATATATATATATATATACATATATACACATACATATACATATATGCATCTACATACACACACATATATATATATATATATATATATATATATATATAAGTACTATGCACAGATATATACATATACACATATATTTACATACACACACACGCGCGCCTTTTCTAGGACGTTCTGGCTAGAGATCGGTGAATGTCCGGCGGATGACGGTGATCACGCTTGCTTACCTGTTGTGGGAGGTCATGCTTGCGATGATTTCCAGAACAAATTATTCCAGCGGGCTCAGGTTTGGAAAGTAGAGGGTCCAGTAATGGAAGGGAACAAAGTCCTAACCCTCCTTTTTTAGGCAATTTTGGGTCTTTTTGGACTTGGGGGCTGGCGCCGATTTCTACCTTTCTGAAAATCGCTAGATTGCGTCAATGAAGTAGTTCAACACTGGATAATGTCTGTAATAATGAGTATTATTTTTTTTTTAAATTATGTAAGTTTAAGTGAAATTTAGTTCAGGAAATTACATTAGATGTACAATACAGTGGCGTCCTAATATACTGTTATTATGACAAGTAACTCCACATATAGACCGCAAATGAGTTTTCGTACGGATACATTTACACATCATTTTTAGAAGAATTATATTAAAAAATAAACTCGGCATTGAACGAAATATAGAAGCCAGTTTTAATTGAAATAATAAAGCAGATATGTTATACTTAATGTTATTAAATAACACTTGTTTTTTTTATGTAATAACAAACATGCATATTATAAAATCAATTAAAAGTTAAAAAGATAAAAATAAGATTAAAAATAAGACAACATTATTTTATCTCCGTTTGATAAGAAGCGGTTTCCCCTTTTTATTTATTTATTTTTTTGCAGACAATCAACGAGTTGGCCAGTTGTGTACAAATTCCAAAAATGACAGGGGCTTTCTATCATGTCTGAAATAGGCACAATGTTTCACGAGCGAGGTCGGAGATATGCCGCGCTACAACTCATGCTCTCTACCGATTCAAGTTATGAAACAGTACCATTGCCATAACCTTAAAAATTCAACGCTGGATTGCCACAGAAAATAGGGGCGTGCACAAAGTGATAAAAGCAAAGTTTCGGCCACGGTTGTGGTCTTGAATGAAGCTTAAAATGAGGACCACATCCAGCCACCTCACAGCTTTAAATTCAACACCAAAGTGTAATTGGGTACGGTGAAGAGTGTGATGATCCCCTGGTGCGATCTGGTGGCCGCTAGCGAACATTGGGTGTAACAGCAGGACGCCGACCCACTTTCAAAGAGACTCAGGCTTGGCTTCAGACGGAGTGCTACGAGTTTGCCTCCTACTCTCACTGGTCCCTTCCTCCTAAGACTTGAACGCGCTAGACTGCTTCGTTTGGTCATACGTGAAGGGCATCACCAATATGACCTCCCACAGCATCAAAGCTGGTCTGATCACCGCTATCTATCGAGTATTCGCCGTATTCCCGCCGACCTTTGTGGAAAAAGCATGTTCCCAGTTCTGGATCCGTATCGAAGCGGTGATTTAGGTTTAAGGCGACTATATTGAATAAATGTTAATTTTAATGCATAATCAAGTTCCTGAATTGATTTTTTTTTCAATAAAAGTTTAAAAATAAAGTTTAGTTTTGTTTCTTTAGGCAACACTTTTATCGTTCTACCCTGTATATTCAATCTAAATTCAGAACAATGAACTTAAATGTTATATGTGGAATTCACAAATTTATTGGAAGTAAAATAATAAGAAATATAAAACCATTTATATCTGGTCCAATTATAAGTTGGCATGCAAACGGAATCCAATTCCGAAATTCGTGACTGCAAATTTCTGTTTTGATAAACAAGCGGAAATATTTTGTGAAGAAGTTCGGTGACATTTGTTTTTATGAGAATTGCAAGGAGTAATTATGCAGAAATAAAGATGAGAGATGGATGACCTATGAGAAAAGATAGTACTAAATAGAAATATAATATGATAAATAAGAGGACATTTTAGAATTGTTATTCTTAAAGCTGCACAAGAATTACGTATTTTCAAACAGCTGATTCTAATATTATTTTTTTATGATTAACGAACTATTTAAAATGCCATAGAAAAAAATCAGTAAGTTGATATACAAAATGAAATTGTCCAGAGACTATGACAATAACTACATCTAACACGATATTTGATAGCAAATCGTGGCCGTTTGCCCCTCTGAAAAAAATGACAAGCTTACTAAAACACGTTTTTGTTAATTATACCGCTGTAGTTGACTTAATTATTACCGGACTGAATAGCAACGATAAAAGCTGAGAAAAATATTAAATAAATTATTATTTGTGAATAATAAGTTACTCTGGATTAGATTACAAATAAATAAATATTATTTAACTACAAATTAGCTAATAGTGACTTTTACAAATTTAAGTGGTCCATACACAGTAGCGCCCAAAACTAAGGCACACCATTTAAAACCTAATATTTCTAAGAAATAACAACTGTGAAAAGCTGAAACTTTGACAACTGGTAGTCGTTATCATCCATAATAGCATACTAAAACTTGAATCATTTGCAAAGGATAGAAAAAGAATCATATTATTTATTTATTTTAAAAATAGGACCGTCCAAAAGTAAGGGACAAATGTAGAAAACAAATGAAACAGTCAAAAAAACAATAAAAATACATGTACAATCAATATTTAGTAATTGAGCCTTTTTTCTATCCTTTGCAAATCATTCAAATTTTAGTATATTATTATAGATGATGACGACTGCCAGTTGTCAAAATTTCAGCTCGTCACAGTTGTTATTTCTAACAAATATTAGGTTTTAAAATGTTGTCCCTTAGTTTGGACGCTACTGTAGTTTCCCTGACGATGTCAACTGATTTATACACTCTATTATTTTTATTTGATCATTTACGAACCATCGAATATTATCTGGTCATTCAGAGTTTATGGTCGGTGATACGTATCACATATATGAATAAGAAGAGACACATCACCAAAATACAATGGTGAAGAAAGAATTGGGAAAAATAAATGCTCAGTATTTAGTGCATCAATGCAATACAAATATCTCAGAAAAAATAGAAATTTGTAAGCTTAGGCGATTGCCATGTGTAAGCTGTTTTGCTTTTAACGTTTTGTCAATTGTAGAAGTGTTACAGATTATTCCAGAATTTTTAGACGTCAAAAACCTTCAACGATAAAAATACTTACATTAGCATGATAACGTCTCCAAAAATGTTATCGGCAATTAAGCAAAGTCTGGCCAGAAATACGTCGATAGAGATTGGACCAACAGAAAAAATATCTGGATATCGCCTTTTTCTTCTACACAAAAATGTGATACTTGGCCGCAAATGAGAGAAGAATATTTCATCCTGTCAGAAGTGCGAATCCATATCTTCTTTAAATTTCTTTGGAACAGCCCACTGAGTTAGCAATTAACTAATATCTTCATGAAAATGGAAATCCAATGCCTTGCAAGGTGAACAATCGTGAACCACTCAGAACTAATGCTACATCTCCACAAATAAAATAAGGTAGAAATTGCGTCTTTGTATTGCATCGATTGCTGAACCAGATCCTCAATTATTATGTTCCAACCAACGTATCCAAGACAGGCTCTTCTAAAGAAAATGTTCTCAGAAGCAGTAGCAGTTAGATGTAAACGAGAATTACAATAATATTGTGTTTATTGTGATGCTTATTTCTGTCAAATGAAGTGTTTGTTATTATTTTTATTATTATTATTATTATTATTATTATTATTATTATTATTATTATTATTATTATTATTATTATAATTATTATTATTATCGTGCAGATGATTATATATGTAATATTGTTTAAGGTTGATGAATTTTTTATATTAAACAAATACATGTAAATTTTAGATATTAGTTTAATCGAAATATCAAGTTCTTATATGACTCTTGTATCTAACAATGTTCTTTAACCAGAAACGCAAATGAATATATAATGTTTATTAAAATCTGAATGTTTTCATTTTTTACCAAAATTAAATCTTCAAGATTTATGATTTTTAATTAGTTTTATAAGGTATCGCTACAATTATTACTTAATGTGGCTTAATGTTTTTATTCAAATATTTTATATTATTAAGAGGGAAGTGTAACTTAATAAGATTTAGAAATTGTTTTGCCAAGAGTGAATTTTACAACTAATTATTAGGGTGTGTAAACTAAATTTCATGTATTCCGTCTGGTTTAGATTCATTATTAAATGATACAGGTTTAGTGAAATTTATTTGGGTGTTTTGTGACCACTATCTGTTAGGGCTATCTTTAAAAAGTTATATGCGTATCGAAAATTGCTTTACTAATTCTTTTACTTGTAAATTTAATGATGTGCTGGATTCCAGGTTTTTAGCGATTACATTTAGATTTGGATTTGGATTTAACTTTTATATGTGGTTTATATACTCTGTTATTTTGTGGTTAAGTTGACATAAATGTAATTTACTATTTTCCGATTGGAAGTTATATCAACTTTAATGTTGATTATTTATGTTTACGACACTACAATCTATGGTAGTACATCGAAGAAAATCTATGGTAGTACATCGGAAACGATCAAGATTTTTAGAATTCCCTATCCTCTGATATTGAACACGTGGTACAATGGGGAAGGAGGTTGCTGGTTACTTTTAATGCATCTAAAACCAAACTTCTATCTTTACATCATCAACACTTAGATGCCCATTTGTTTTCAATTGAAATGAAGGCTCCCGCCTTTGGAAGGCTTCACGTTTTGACAAGCTTATGGGCTTGACCTTTAATCACGATCTGAAATGGAACACATATATAAAATCCATTGTCAAGGTCCCTGGAAAAATGGTGAGATTCTTCTCCCGCTCCAGTAGATATCTGATTGATGATGCAATTCTCTACCTATATAAAAGCCAGGTATGACAAACGATGGAGTACCGTTGCCACATCTGGGCAGAAGCTGCTAGAAGCAGCTTATCCTGCCTTGACAGCGCTCGAGATAGACGCCATAGCTAAGTGGGGGATGCCCTTTTCTCTTCCATGCAACTCTTTCCCACATAAAAGACGTTTCGAGGCTGTATCTGCTTAACCCTTATTTTCATGGGAAGTGCTCATCTGAGCATAATTCTATGATTCCTCCTCGCCAAACTTTCACGAAAAACACTCGTCTATCTAAAACAACTATCAATAATTTCTCACACTCTTTATCTGAGCCTAAACCTAGATGTAGATTCCATGTACAAAGCTACTGTCTTAAGACTGCACGCCCGTGGAACTCTCTTCCGATTGCCTCATCCCAGCTGACTACAATCAGATTGTCTTCAAGTTCAACGTGAACAAGTTCTAGATGAACAGTCCCCCTAAGTAATCCAATTTACAAAATTCCCACAACTTATATTTACTACGCTATAATAACATTGACTATTTTATACCCATTAACCCTTATCCTCGACTTGCCTCCTGGCATTGATAAGTGGTGATTCCCGTCTAAAAAATAATATATATATATATATATATGTGTGTGTATGTGTGTATGCATCTCTATCTCACCAAAATTCACATATCATTTTTTGACAATCTAATAAATATTAATAAACGTCTGTCGATAATTTAATTTACCTCCGCTTGAAAGTTAACAAAATAGAGATTTAGTTCGTTAAAAACAAATAGATATTTAGCAAAATATTTATGTCCATAGAAATGACGCATGTTTCTGTGTAGCTATTGTTTTATTCATTTAATCATTTTGATATGACTATAAAAACTTGATAATCGATTTGCATTCCTAGTAAAATGAGAATGTACAAAGGAAATGCATGCCTCAAATAATATAAACACTTTAAATCTTTTTTTATATTTTCTTCCTTTTAAAAATGTAATACTGGGTATGGAGCAGCCAAACTAGCTGCTAACATTGCCCTGCTTTTTATTGAAACAAACAGAGAGCTCTTTTATATCATCCTTTTTCCTTTAAGTGCAATTGTCTTGGTCTCTTTTGCACTTTGTTCACCAGGAATATTAGTTAGGTAGGACTTCAGGTTCTTCTTTCGTGTGCCATCTATAATAACTCGTATGATTGATATATTGCAGTTTCTTTACATATCATACATGAGACTTTCATATTTGGTATGTGACTTCCGTTCAGCTCTGTTCAGATCGCTATCATAAGGGACACTCACATCAACCGAGGTTGCAACTTTCTGACTTATTCCATATAACTATGTCAGGTTTCACAGCATTTTCAAGGTAGGTTGCTGTATGGATTACATGGTCGTAATGTATGGCATATAAGTCATTTCCAAAGGTTGATGATCCTAGAAATGGCTGCTACCTTGGATTTGATACTAGATGAGTCGCACCTTCCAATTCCGTTTGACAAAATCTGCATTTGTTGTCATCTTGAATGCATTGGTCACCAATACCTGGTCTTGCGCAGCCATTACAACTCTTTTCTGATCGTGGTAGAGGGCTCTTCTTTTGAGGAAGTCCAAGGAACGTTTTTTTTGTCTATGTATTCCTGTGATAGGTCTCCCAGAAAAACTGTGCATGCTGATGTCGGTCCCACTCTTTAAAGTTCCTCTTTTGAAGGTATCGGTATATTTTTGCCGACTCTTTCTCGCTATTTCTGTGACAGGCTTGTTTAGTCTTTCAGCCTCATTTGCGATACAGCTCTGGCCAAAATGCTTGGTCAGCTGGGTGACTGGTGTTCTGCTGGCTCTTATCTCTTGGCATTCATATACCATTGAGCGGGGGTGGTTCTAGGAGCTTCTAGGACACTGGTTTGTGCTCACTATTGTTACCCTATGTTGGTGGTTTATCTCTGAGAGCCCCAGTCCTCCTTCTCCCCTTGGAGACATTGATTTCTATATATTATTTTAAGAAGCGTTTGTAGCTTCTGTGTCTTGACATATAGCCGGTTTATTTATTTTTGTGGACAGTCAATGATACTAAAACTATATTTCATTACTGGCATGGCAAGTTCTTTGACGGCTGTAATTTTATTTTCATTTGTAAACTGTGTTTTGCAGATCTTTCTCACACGGCGAACATACTCTTTGCGTATCTCCTCCCCCATCTTGAGATGTTGTATGTTGTCATTTTCTTCCATGCCAAGGTACTCATAAGGCTTATGCTCTTCTAGATCCCTGATGTCAATGTTTTTATTAAGCTGCATATTTTCTCTGTAGATCTTCTTCCGAGCTCTGAGTGTACACTTAGCACGCTTATCCAAGTCAAACTTCATTCCGATGTCATTGGAAAAGGTGTTTAATACCTGAAGAAGCTGGCGCAGATCCCTGTCAGGGCTGGCATACAGCTTAAGATCATCCATGAAGAGCAGATGATTTACTCTCTTGCTTAAATCTCGATGGCGTCCCTGACTCAAATTGTAGGCGCACGAATTCTTATTAAGGAGCTTGCTGAATGGGTCTATTACCATACAAAAGAGTAAGAGAGATAAGTTACCACCTTGGAATATTCTCCTCTTGATTTTTACTTCAGGGATGATGGTCTTTCCTCCATTGTGACTTAACTATATTCTGGTTTTTATAGTAAGGACATTTTATCAAATGTTTAAATGAGAATCTATAGATGTTATTATTTAAAGTATTCAAAACTATGACTGTCTTCATGTGTTTAATTTGGAACTTGGAGATTTTTTTTCTTTCAAACAAACATCTGCACAGAATTTCGAACAGAGGCTGTTATCTATTCCAAGGAACTAAAACAGTTAGGCTTCCGTCAGCTATGACAAGGTCGCGGATTCTTTGCACATGTAATCTTAGTAACGCCTACGCTGAGAATTAATTGAACAATACACCGCAGAAAGATTGACAAGAATACAAGTGCAAATTATTTAAGACTTCTAACCGGGTATGGCTTATGAAACAATAGGGGATTAAGTAAATTGTTTCATTAGAAATTCATTTGAAGATTTCTTTGTTCCACTAAATGATTTTAGCACTAGAGAAGATAAGCGAATGAGAGTAGAAGCTACACTTGTCAAGACGTTGCGATACTAAGCATCAAAACGAGAACGTATTATGGATAATCCAAGTAATTTAGTAAATAACAAAAAAGGAAACCCATGAAATTTCATTGTATATTTCATAATTATTACTGCGTTTTTTCAGATGAAGATGTATATTTTATATTATGTCAATTCTTCGTAATAGTACTGTCATTTTTAATGTTAGTTTCACAATGCCTAGATCTTTGATGCCTTTGTAATTGGTGTGGTGCATATTTGTTATTTAGGAAATCTTTATGTTCAACTCAGAAATCTATAGATCGTTTAATCTGAATTACTTTATTAATCTAAAAATGTTTCGGTCATCTGTTATGATCAGATAAATGTGTTACACAAGTAAAATTGTTTTGTAATCTTACTTTATACCGGCTGTAGTGATGGTTGTACCTCCAACGCTACACTGATTGTCAATTAGAACTGATTATTACGCAACCCAATTTTCTCATTCGCGATCTACTCATATGCCTTAAATATCGTAAGAAATATATTCAAGATGATAATATAAGATAGTTTAAATAGAATTATACAACTTATTCAGCAATTATTATCATGGTAACTTTGCTTTTTGTAACAATTGTGTGAAATGTTTTCGACCTTTGATTTTTTGTACCCAGAGAGATACCTTAGCCGGAAAATGTATAAGTCTCAGAACGATAGAAAGGGAGAGATAGACCTCTAATATAACTTAACACATTAGGAAAAATTGCATTGAAAATATTAGGTGATAAGCTTATTTACATATTTCAGCAGTTTCTGACTAACCGATACATATTGAATATATTTATATGTAAACGTGTTTGATTCATTCTTTTTTCGAATTTTATGCTCATCTTCATGGTTGCGGTTTCATCTTCCTCTGTCCTTCGTCAAGTGATTAACCCTTACGATTTAGGAATACTGAGAATTTTAACATATACCCAGTCATTCCTGCCTTTAATAGTTGTTGACTGAACTTGGTTGAACAACAACTATGAAGATGAGGCTAACAGTCAGCAAAAAAGATAGTAATGCACAAATTATGAAGCCTAATTTAAAATAATTAAACATAAATAAATAAATAAATAAATAAATATATATATATGGAAACGTCATATCAGAGATATTGGTAACGAATTTTTATCAATATACAACTGCATGTGTCTTAGTTATCAATTATACAACAGTATGTGTCTTAGCTATTAATTATACAATTGTATTTGTCTTAGTTATTAATTATACAGTTGCATTTGTCTTAGATATTAATTATACAGTTGCATTTGTCTTTGTTATAAATTATACATTTGCATTTGTCTTATATATTAATTATATAACTGTATGTGTCTCGTTTATTAATTATACAACTGCATGTGTGTTAGTTATTAATTATGCAATTGCATTCGTGTTAGATATTGATTATATAACTGTTTATGTCTCAGTTAATTATTATACAACCGTATGTGTCTTAGTTATTAATTATGCGATTGCATTGGGCTTAGATATTAATTATATAACTGTATATGTCTCAGTTATTTATTATAAAACTGTATGTGGCTTAGTTATTAATTATGCAATTGCATTTTTCTTAGATATTAATTATATGACCGTATATGTTAGAGTTATCAATTATACAACTGTATGTGTCTTAGTTATTTATTATACAATTGCATTTGTCTTAGATATAAATTATATAACTATATGTGTTTAAGTTATCAATTATACAACCGTATGTGTCTTAGTTATTAATTATGCAATTGCATTTGTCTTAGATATTAATTGTGTACCTGAATATGTCTCAGTTATTAATTATACAACTGTATATGTCGTAGTTATTAATTATGCGATTGCATTTGTCTTAGATATTAATTGTATAACTGTATATGTCTCATATATTTATTATACAATTGTATGTGTCTTAGTTATTAATGTTACAATTGCATTTGCCTTAGATATAAATTATATAACTGTATGTGTTTAAGTTATCAATTATACAACTGTATGTGTCTTAGTTATTAATTATACAATTGCATTTGTCTTAGATATTAATTATATAACTTAATGTGTCTCAGTTATCAATTATACAAATGTATGTGTCTTAGTTATTCATCGTTCAAATTTATGTGTCTTAGTTATTAATTATACAAGTGTATGTATCTAAGTTATTAATTATACAATTGCATTTGTCTTAGTTATTAATTATGCAATTGTATTTGTCTTAGATATTAATTATATAACTGTATATGTCTCAGTTATTAATTATACAATTGCATTTGTCTTAGTTATTAATTATACAATTGCATTTGTCTTATATATTAATTATATAACTGTATGTGTTTTAGTAATTAATTACACAACTTTATGTGTCTTAGTTATTAATCATGCAATTGCATTTGTCTTAGATATTAATTATATAACTGTATATGTCTCAGTTATCAATTATACAACTGTATGTGTCTTAGTTATTAATTATACAATGCATTTCTCTTAGATATTAATTAGATAACTGTATATGTCTCAGTCATCAATTATACAACTGTATGTGTGTTAGTTATTAATTATGCAATTGCATTTGTCTTAGATATTAATTAGATAACTGTATGTGTTTAAGTTATCAATTATACAACCGTATGTGTCTTAGTTATTCATTATTCAATTGTATGTGCTTTACTTATTAATTATACAACTGTATGTGTCTAAGTTATTAATTATACAATTGCATCTGTCTTATTTATTAATTATACAATTGCATTTGTCTTAGATATTAATTATATAACTGTATGTGTCTCAGTTGTCAATTATACAACTGTATGTGTCTTAGTTATTAATTATGCAATTGCATTTGTCTTAGATATTAATTATATAACTGTGTATGTCTCAGTTATTAATTATACAATTGCATGTGTCTTAGTTATTAATGTTACAATTGCATTTGTCTTAGATATTAATTATATAACTGTATGTGTCTTAGTTTTTAATTATACAATTGCATTTCTATTAGATATTAATTATATTACTGTATGTGTTTAAGTTATCAATTATACAACTGTATGTGTCTTAGTTATTTATTATACGATTGCATTTCTCTTAGATATTAATTAGATAACTGCACGTGTCTCAGTTATCAATTATACAACTGTATATGTCTTAGTTATTAATTATACAATTGCATTTGTCTTAGATATAAATTATATAACTGTATGTGTCTCAGTTATTAGTTATACAACGGTATGTGTCTTAGTTATTAATTATAGAATTGCGTTTGTTTTAGATATAAATTAATAACTGCATGTGTCTCAGTTATCAATTACACAACTGTATGTGTCTTACCTATAAATTATGCAATTGCATTTGTCTTAGATATTAATTATATAGCTGTACGTATCTTAGTTATTATTCTAGAATTGCATTTTTCTTAGATATTAATTAATAACTGTATGTGTCTCAGTTATCAATTATACAACTGTGTGTGTCTTATTTATTAATTATGCAATTGAATTTATCTTAGATAATCATTAATAACTGTATGTGTCTCAGTTATCAATTATACAACTGTATGTGTCTTAGTTATTAATTATACAATTGCATTTGCCTTAGTTAATTCTTATACAGTTGCATTTCTCTTAGATATTAATTATACAATAGCATTTCTCTTTGTTTTTAATCATACAATTGCATTTGTCTTAGTTATTTATTATACAATTGCATTTGTCTGTGTTATTAATTATACAATTGCATTTGCCTTAGTTATTAATTATACAATTACATTTGTCTTAGTTATTAATTATACAATTGCATTTCTCTTTGTTATTAATCATACAATTGGATTTACCTTAGTTATTAATTATACAACTGTACGTGTCTTAATTATTAATTATACAACTTTATTTGTCTTTGTTATAAATTATACAACTGTATGTGCCTTTGTTATTAATTATACAATTGCATTTTTCTTAGTTAATGCAAGCCCAAACTGATACTTTTTCTAAAATTAATAAATCGCCGTTTACCTGATAACATTATATGTTCAGAAATTAAATTGGCATAATTTGTAAACGCAGTACTATTCAAATTAGATTCTTATAAAAAAAAAGACAGTAGCTGTTTATTTATTTCCATTGGAAACGCACATATGTATTTGTGTATTTACCATATATTGTGTTGATAGCTGTGTTACATTATTCAGTCCCATGCAGTATTCTTGCAGCTGTGGCCATATACAAATGTGAGCAGAAAATTATTAGTGACAGCTGTTAGTAATTAACGCGTAGACCCCGTTGATTACATGTGGGGAAGTCCGTATGAAAGTGTCGTTATACGCCCACATAGTGAAATTGGCATTTTCAAATGGTCATCCATCTACTAGTCCATTTAACTAGAAGCACCATGTGAACTCGATTATAACCTATGTATATATGTAGTTCTTACAGATAGTTATCATAAAAATGTATTCTACTTCCGTGGAATTGTTCAAAATGTCTAATTTATTGTGGAGTTCATGCTTTTTTTCATATTCATACACGTATGATGGAAAATTTGCAGTTTAATCGAGAAAAGAAAATGAAAACAAACGGAAAGTAGCCTGATTTCTATATATACAATTTATAAAAATAAAATATACATTCAATGCGTAAGATGATTTGAATTTTTTTTACACAGTGATCACCACTTATCAAGGCCCGGACGCCACTCAGGGATAAGGGTTATTGCAAGTACATTACGTTAGTGTGGAGATTTGATGAAGTGTTTACTTAAGGGGGCGGTTGATTAGGAATTTGTTAACGTTGGACTTGAAGACATCAAAGTTGTAGTCCGGTGGGAAGCAGGCAGACGGAACAGAGTTCCACAGCCGTGCAGTTTTAAGAAAGAAGCTTTGTTCATGGAATCCACGTTTTGATATAGGCACAGATAAAGAGTGGGGGACATTTTTCACAGTGGATTCGGCTAGACGGCTGTTTTTCGTGAAAGATTGGCGAGGGGGGACCAGAGATTGGAGTTCAGACGAGCACCTGCCATGGAAATAACGATAAAACAAGGATAGGCTCGCAACGTCTCTTCTGTGGGAGAGAGGTTGCAGGGTAGAGAAAAGGGCATCCCCCACTAAGCCACGAAGACAAAGATAATATATTTAATAATTATTTCGATGTTCCTAATTATTTGTTCCAATAGAATCGTTTTAATTGCTCCATTTAGAAATATTACTAACAGTTGATTTTTTTTACTTTATTTTTAATGTAATCTATATTTAATTCATTTTTTACATTATTAACAGCTGACAAGAGTTACATTTAAAATCAGAAACTCATTTAATTAAGCTATGAGACTTATTTCCAACTATGAGAGTTACTTCACGTTAGATTTTAATGGGTCAGTATACATTTGTTTATGCGTCCTTAAATCCAATATACGGTCACTTTTCATAACAAGTCAACATATTCGATGTATCTTAAATAGTATGTGACTAATCCTTCCGTCTGGTAATATGTTTCGACCAGGTAACGCTAGGCATGTACAGCTATATTATAGATGTGTGATTTTCGAGTAACAGTAAAGTTAGGGATACTAATACAACTTCTACTACAAATATTGTTACTATTACAACTATCTCTGCATTTACTAATATTGGTCATATTAAAAAATAAACATTTATAGGTTCAAAATTGTTTATTTTCATATGTGTTCTTTTTATTCTTATTTGTCTCTTTCACCGAACCATGTCACATAATGGTAAAAGTGTCCAATTGGTCGATTGACAAAGGCTGGACTGTGGCTCGAGTAATATCAAAGAGACAAAACTCATGCTGATACGCCTTTGCTAAAACACTCGGTATTGTAGGAGGAGGATCATGAGTAAGCCTGTCTCTACTCTATCGTTATTTTCATGAAAAGTGCTCGTTTAAGCTCTAATCTATGTTTTTTTCCAAACTTTCACAAAAAACATTTGACTAGCTACAACCACTAGTAACTATTTTCCCCACTCTCTAACTGTGCCTAAATCTAAACGCAGATTCCATGAACAAAGCTTCTTCCCAAAACTGCCCGTAGGTTGAAGACTGTTCCATTAGCCTTCTACCAAGCCAATTACAATGTGGTTACCTTCAAATCCAATGTAAACAAGTTTTTGTTGAACAGCACCCTTAAATAATCCAAATTTTATTAAATCTACACGATTAACGATTACTAAATACCTCCTTATATTAATGAAGTTGTGATTTCCTTGAAAGAAAAACCAATAAGGGGAATCGAGTGCCCCCGCACCCACAGCTTGGTGTAGTATATTGTGTAATTAGAGTCTTCCTCGATATGACTGATTACCATTTACCTTTTTGTATTTATCCATAATTGATTTTGTAAATGTATAATTTTTTTTTACAAGGTAGTATCCACTTATCAAGGCCCGGAACCCACTCAGAAATAAGGGTTATTGTGTGTACAGTAGGTAAGTATTGGGGATTTGATGTCTCAGTTAAGGTGGCGGTTCATCAGGAATTAGTTTATGTTGGACTTGAAGACATCCAGGTTGGAGTGAGATGGGAAACAGGCAAACGGAACAGAGTTCCACAGACGTACACTTCTAAGAAAGAAGCTTTGTTAATGCAATCTTCTTTTTGGTTTGGGCACAGTTAAAGAGTGGGGAAAATTTTTGACAGTGGTTTCAGCTAGACACGTCTTTATCGTGAAAGATTGGAGAGGGGGGACCAGAGATTGGAGCTTAGATGAGCATTTGGCATGGAAGTACCGATAAAACAAAGACAGGCTCGCAATGCCTCTTCTGTGGGAGAGAGGTTGCAGGGAAGAGAAAAAGGCATCCCCCACTAAGCCACGTATTTTGTACTCTGTCAAGGCAGGATATGCTGTTTTTAGCAGCTCCTGCCCAGATGTGGCAGCAGTACTCAATCCAAAAGAATCTTGGCTTTTATATAGATAGAAAATTGCGTCAGCAGTGTGATATCTTCTGGAGCGGTAAAAGTATATATATATATATATATATATATATATATATATATATATATATATATATATATGTATATATATATATATATATATATATATATATATATATATATATTTCCCCTAAGTCAACAACGCGTTCGTATTTAGGCGTTTACGTATATGAAGAGGTTAATCACTTTATTGGAGCGTCATAAGTATCGAGGAAAAGTATATCTGGTACCAACATATATATCAAGTTGTGCTTTATTATTCGTATAAAGCATTAGTACATGATACACACAAGTTGTTCAAAATTCTATTTTCACTGTAAACATAGCAATCGTATCTCTTAATTCATTTTGCATTGGAAGATTAACGTTAATTATTTAAATTAGCACGAGATAAAAATGTGACGGTCTAATCTTTCATGCTCATATTAATAATCTTGGGCGTTTTATTTGATTATTTTAGAAAATGACATATTTAAACAAATGATTCTCTTTTAATACAGAATTCTTTGGAACAAGAAATAAAATAGAAGGCCCCTTTATCATCAGTATCATTATTAGTAATTGTAAAATGTTTGTAGTAGTAGTCATTATAATTGTAGTATTAATCGTAGTATTCGTAGTAGTCGTATTAATTGTAGTTGTCTCACACAAGACATGATCAGAGATACATCACTGAAAACCACCGGCGGTGTTCCCTGGAATCTGCGTAAAAACAAGTTTTCCAACATTTCCAGTACTCTCTACTTATTTCCACATACCTTGCAAACACAATCTTTTGTTAGTAGAAATATAATATATAAGAACGGAGCTTGATCTTTTTTTTAAAAAAAATTATTTTTATCACCTTTTTGTTTGTGTATGATTTTTAACGTCCTAAATTCGCGTTTACGAATAACTGAATTATCATTTATCAATTCTACTAACAGTACGCTACGTTTTGTTCATTTTAAAGTTATATTTTAATATATGGACCGGTCCTTTATAGATTTATTGGGTGCTTTTCCCTGACTCTTTATGACACATATATAGTAAATACTTTTTTCCTTTAATATTTTCTCAAGGCGGCCAACAAGTTTTACAGAAACCCAGGGCATGGAAGATATGACATATGTTTATTCTAATGATATTAATAAGTATACACCAATAATGAATAAATCTTATCCTTACTAACAATGCATTCGGGTTTATTCTTTTTACGAGTTATTTTTAACTGGTTTTATAAATATTTAAAAGATACTTTCACCTTTTACTGTCTTTACTTCAAGGTTAACTTTTTCGCATGTAGTCGATTTATTAGTTTACATTCTACATATTACTATTAACTACCTAAATTATTACGATTACAAATTCATTTAACAAACGCTCCCTTATTCTTAATTGTTTTACCAAGGAACAGACTAGAACGAAACAATCAGTTCATAATTGATAATTCTTTTGGAGCATTAAACAGTATAATTTTGAACAGACTTAGAAGGAAGAGATTTCTATAGAATTTGAATTTAAGCAGATCAACTCTTTTTTAACTAAACTTAACATATGATTAGTTACAGTTAGTTAAAGGAATATCCTGGATGAAATTATGTAGACGTAGACTTTTTCGGAACCATATAAAAAGGATGTAAGGTCATTCTACAGAATTATACCCGAACAAGATTGACGTTTTTAAAACAAAACAGAAACTAAACTTTCAATTAGTTTACAGTTAGGGTTCAAAATAATAGTCTGGTTCAAACTTTGCAGTCGTCGTTTTTTTTATTAGTAAAGTAAAAAACTAATTTCAATTGAATTAAAATAATACAAAACATCACAGTTCCAGGGAAAATCGGACTCTGCGCTTTTTTTATATTTTATTAAAAACTATTTTCAATGCTCAAATATTGAATTCTTCGTTAATTCGTTACACATCAGAAATTTTAAGATAAAATATGTTACAACGATTTATTTAAAATCATATTGCATTACTTAATACCGTTTTATGCAACATCATGATCACTAACGATTACAACAAAATTGAAGTTACATTTTCAAGATTTTAACAAGTAGATTGACATTTTATTCAGTATTTTACAGACTTCAAATTTCATTTCAAATTTCTAGCAGTCATAAATTAATTGACATTTGAAACTATTACAATAATATGCAAATTACTGACTTATGTTTGGAGATAGAACTAACACTTTCAAAAGTCGAGTTTATTTGCTTTAAAACTACAGTAGTTTTCAGTAACCAGTCTTTATGTAAGGATATCCATTAAACTCTATACCCTCTCAAGTACGGCTCTTAAATCAATTTTTACTCGATATTTTTACATTATTGCGCTATATTTCTATTTTGCCAAAGTTGCCTTTTTCTCGTTCTCCAATTTATGGGGAATATATAATATTCTCGATATCACGTTATATCCAGTGAAATTACCTCAGTCTAGAACGATTTCTTCTCCGGGGAAAGAGTATAAAAAACGACCAACAAAAGGTTTCAGCATTTGTCAATAGTGTTTTGTTTTATCTTATTGCCTATGTGGGTCATTTATTACGGAAAATTCGTGTGTGACATTTTCGGTTTTATTCAGTAACTCATTTTAAGCGTTTCCATAACACACGATGGTCGGAAAATATTATTTTAGTTTTTCAAATTTTCTTCACAAGGAAAGACTCTTTTTCTATTACTGGTCACCAGATACCTCGAAAAGCACCATTTAAGTTATTCCTATACGTAACAAGATTTAATTTTATCTAGGTTAATATTATTAATCTTTTTGTACTATTTCAAATGAGAAGAGCAGAATAAAGTTTTAATATGTTTGAATATGCCAGACAACAATCATGTTTACATTATTGACGCCTTAAAACAATGTTATTAAGTTGTCGCCACTTTTATTGCATAGGCAAACATGTGCTTTATAAATTTACAAAAATGAACTAATAGTCAGATCCGTACGAAATTTTGATACTTCTGGAAATTTTTATCATTCATATGTAAACGGCAATCATTGAAAAATAAAAGAGGAAATAGTATTTATATGATAATACATATGTATCGTTATGTAATCTAAATAAAATATATTACAACCCGTAGATATTTTAACATTATGTATCCTAAGTTACATTTATTTTCTTTATATTTAAATTTGTTTCGGGGAAAAGAATGCAAAACAACTCAATATTAGTATGTTCTCTAACAATATATATCATTAATATATATATATATATATATATATATATATATATATATATATATTATAATCTGTTGAATTGAAACGGAAGAAAAAAAACGTCTATGATGCAATGACTTTTTAAAACATTAAAATAATTTAAATTCTATTCTCCGGAAATTTTCACTTTAAACCAAAAGATTTGGAGTAAAAGTATCCTATTTTTTATTATTATTAGACGTTATTCTATTATTTATATACTAAGTTTTTGATCAAACCATAAATTGACGATACCTTTAAACAACTCTGTAAAGTACACATAAAATTATGACATTTCCGGTTCTATGTATTACGATAAAAGAATGTCATTTTTGTTCACTGAAACATGTATTGGTAGATACAAGGTTATACTGATGAAATACTAACGCAAACAGAATTGACCATTATAAATAGGAGTAATAGCACAGGATCGACTTTAGACTAACGGACGGAAATGCTTTATTAGGAATATATAATTTGTGTCTACTGCTTCTTTATAAACGGATCTATTTGCTTGGCTACCGGTTCTCCGGGCAACCTAACACTTGTTTTAAAATTTCAGACACTATATGAGTCCTACTAATCACAGATCCTATTCGGAAAGCTCGTGCTTGCCAACAATGTACTTAGAGTTTCGACAGCGCCATCTTACGCGCATAGAACATACACGTAATGGTCAAGCGATCATCATCGATGGCTTAATCTGATTATGGATAAGATTTGACGTAATACTATACGCAAAGTTTCTCGCATCACAGAACAAAAGACAACAGCATTGTATTTTACCTACTGGACTTTGTTTTATGTACATGGTGACTGCTGGAATAAAACATTAGAGAAAGAGGGGATGACCGAAACGATAGGAAGAAAAAACGTAGCGACGAAAACAGTTCTAGTAGCAAAAGTAGTTGTTGTTGGTATAAATGTAGTAGTGCTACTAATATTAGAAAATAATATGTCAGGCAATTAGAAAACAAAAACTAACAACTGTTAAAGAATGGAAAAGAACTTAGATAAGATTTCAAAAATACATCATGTGATGTAATATATGATAGAAAGAAAATTGTTTATAAATTGCAATAAATGCGAGAGGGCATGACGTAAGGGGCATTATAACATGAAAACAGTAGAACTGTAAGAAAATAATTGGATTAGAAAGCTATGTGGAAATAGATTAATAAAATATGGATGAGGGTAGTGACACTACGAGAGAATAAACACAGGTAAAGAATAAAAAACAAAAAGCGAGATGAAGAGAAGCAACGATAAGAATGAACGAATTAAAGAAAGGCGATCCAAAAAGAAGCAAACAAAGGCTTGGCAGAGAGAGAGAGAGAGAGAGAGAGAGAGATTAAATCTTAATGTCTTTGAAACGGTTCCATGATGATGCGACGATGGGCAAGTCATTAGGGCCTGAATATCAAGAGGAAAAGAATATCGGCGCCGCTTCATTCGATTAATACATTTATGGCAGACACAGAAAACACAAAACACGGGTCGCAATATATATGAGAAATATAATTTACTATTTATTTCATTAAATGTATACAATATATATATATATATATATATATATATATTACGATAAAATTTACAGATCATACAACTGATTTTTAACCCTTATGTCTTTCAAATAGACTGTAGAGAAAGGGAAAATAACACGTGCTTAGTCCATGCTGTCTGGACAGAAAGGAGAGAGAGAAAAGGAAGTGAATTATAAGATTATAAGATGCATTTCTGTGTATCCCTCCGCCTACAGCCAAATCACGGCCATGCAGGGGGAGCGTACTAACAACCCCCAAAACCGGGGCACTACGATATAGTTCGACAGTAAAGCAATGGCTATGTAATTTCCAATCGCACCTCTTTGGAATTGGTACTGATTCATTCCATTGGCATTGAGATGTCCAGGAAGATTAGGAACAATGCTGAAATAAGCGAGGAGAACTGACAACATCTGATATTCCTAGATGTTCTTGCATTTTAGTACAGATTAGGTTCAACGTCACTTTATTCCGGCAATCCATCGATACCAGCGTGTAAACAGGAGTATCCCATATGAAAGATGAGAATAAGTGGTCGGATAATCTAAATGATAATCAGTCTCGATTCTTATTAAGAATGTCTTGAAATCTTTATTGTTCTATGCGAGGTATCACATATTTAATTAAAATTGCTACATTTAATGAGTACAATCAACTCACATGGACTTTTGTTAAAAGTACAAATGAAATATTAGACGAATAACGTATGATTCCTATGTTCTATCGTTTGTGGGGAGAATGTCTAATGCATTTCCTGGTGTTTAACTTTTTCCTCTTATGTATTATGTACACAGAAAAATCATTACCTGACCCGCACATTTCAATGTCCGTAGAAAACATAAAACTGTTGAATTAGCAATGCTTTCCTGTTGGCATTTCGAAAACATTATTTAACATTTCTGTTCTGGCAATTTGGTATTTAGCAGGTGGAATTGTCGTCACGAAACATGTAAGAGTTATTTTCCTATGTCCGTACCAACCTGTCAAACCCAACTGATCACATCAGGCCTGAGCCCTAGTTCTCAAGACTTCAAAGAATTTAAACTGACATTTAGGATTAATCGTTGATACGATGAGCCTCCATTGGAGCCATGTCGTTCGGGGCAATAAAAGGTGAAGCTTGTTTATTTGGGAGTAGTTTTATGTCACTGAGCAGGGAATATCGATGAATTAAAAACTGAGATCTCGAGCGGAAGCATCCACGACAAACCACTGTAACATCGTGTTTCGTTTCTTCTGTACCCTCCTTTCATGAGATCATCACTGGATATTCAGCAGCTAGATGAGGAAGCACTCGAACAAATAGAGTGATCAAGCGGCTTTAAAAGAGGAACTAATCTTTATGTTTCCCTCTAACGATTGTATTACTAACTATTATAAATATTAAATAAAAATATCTAAAACAATTTTTCTTATTTCAATTTTTTATGACATTGTACATAATTATAATAATAATCATGATAATAATAATTATAATAAAATAATTGTCATTGCAATAACAATAATGAAAGATCAACAATAAAATATTAATATTAGTAACAATCATAACAATACTAATTATAATAATAAGGATAATGAGATGGAAATTATTATAACTATGATAATTGTAACAATAACAAAAACAAAAATAATAACATAAAATAATAATTATAATGATCATATTAATAACGAAGCAATCATAGTAATAAAATTAATATTTATAATAAAAACATAAAAAAGAATAATAAGTCGAAGAATGATAATAATAATAATAAAAAAGAAATCATAAGGTAACATAATTATAATAATTATAAAAATAATCATAATGATCATAATAACAATATTAATAATAAATATATTGATGATAATAATAAAAAATAATAATAAAATAATATTACTAATGAGAATGATCATCATAATAATAATAAGTAAAATAACAATAATACAAGTGATAATGATAATAGTAATTTAATTATAAAACGATCATAATAAAATAGGAATAATAATAAAATAAATATATTAATTATCATAAAAAATAATATTAAAAATATAATAATGCTAATGATCATAATAATAATTATAAAAATTATAATATAAATGATAATAATACACATAATAAAAATAATAAAAAAATAATAAAAGCAATATGAATAACAATAATAATAATAATTAGATTAATAACAATAATGAAAATGTATTAAAAATAACAATTATAACAATAGTAATAATTAAAATAATAATAAATAAAACTTATACTATGAAGGATCATATTTTTAATAAAAAGAATAATAATGATCTTTACAATGAAAATGATAATAAAAATAAAGAGCATAATAAAAGTAATAATTACAACAATAATTATAATAACAATTCTAATAATAAGATAATAGTGGACATAATAATAATAAAAAATGAAAACTACGATTACTAATGATAATAAGAGTAAAATATTAAATAATAATAAAATAACAATAATGATGATAATCATAATTCTAATAAAAAAATTAAAATAATTGTAATTATTAAAATAATAGTTACAATTATGCTCTTAATACAAATTATTAATTATAATAATCGAAATAATAACAATATTAATACCAATAATAATAAAAAATAATAATAATTATAATAACAAGAGTAATCATAATAATAACAAGTATTATGAGAATAACAATAATGATGACAAAAATAATAATAATGAGAATAAGTATAACAATAATAATAGTAATGATAATAAATTTAAACAAATATTAATAACAATAACAATGATAATCATTAAAAGAATAACAATAATATTAACAAAATAGTATCAATAAAAATAACATTAATAGAATTAATTGTAAGAGTAATAATATAAACATAATGATAATAATAACAATGATAACAATATTAATAACAAAAGTTATAACAATAATAACAATAATAATTACACTATCAAATAATAATAATAATAATAACAACAATAACAGTAATAAAAACTGAAATAAGTTAAAAAAAATATCTGAAAACTTCAAAGACATATTATATAATTAGAAATTTTGTAGTATTAAATTTAAGTATCTAAACAAACTTATTATTATTAAAATATGTTGATGACATTAGTTTTTATAATAATAATAATAATAAAAATAATGATAATAATAATAATAATAATAATAACAGTATTATAATAATGATAATTATAAACAAACAATAAAATGATAATAACAAAAATATTAAAAATAATTATTAATATTGTGAAATAATATAAATAAAGGTAATAATAATAATAATAATAATAATAATAATAAAAATAATGAAAATAACACTAATAATTATGATGATAATAACAAAATTATAAATAATAATAATTATTATTATTATAATAATTATATCAATAATAATAACAAACATGTTTATAATGATAATAACAAAAATATTTATACTCACAATTATAATATCAAAATATCGAATAATCTGGAAAACGATGAAATTGCACTCAAGAGAACAAATAAAAATTCAACACGAAGAAAGTCAGAATAATACGAGTAATTATAGGATCAATAATTGAAAGTGGAATATTGAACACTAACACTATACAAATAACGTTAATAATAATAAAAAAATTAAATCTTAAAGAAAAATCCAATAAATCAACGTACGCATATAAACTACGGAAGGTAAGCATCCATAAGAAACCCAAAATAGTAGTAAAAACAAAATGGCAGAGGAACGCAACGATAATCCAAACGAAACACAATTTGCAGGCTATCTTTATCAAAACCACAGTGTCGGCTGATACTGCACAAAATAGTTTTCAAGATAAAGAAGGATAGAGCAGCTAAGAGAAATAACCAGACGCACACACACACACACCCACACACCCACACACACACACACACACACACATATATATATATATATATATATATATATATATATATATATATATATATATATAAATATATATATATACAATTATTTACTATAATTATTATGAAATACCACCAATGTAGAGTGACATTATTACTGCGGAGATTCGAATCCGGTGATGAAGTCATCTCTGATTCCATTAACAAGGAACAAATTTTGTCGGCTTACTTTAACCGGCTTAAAATTTAAACATTTATTTTAAATGTCTTAACGTATGTCAGAGTGATCTAATGATTATAACATCATGTCACCGACTTATTTCAACTATAAAGTCCTATACGATATATATATATATATATATATATATATATATATATATATATATATATATATATATATATATATATATATCAGGTTGACAAGAAAGTTCTTGCTATATTTAACTTTTAAATTTTGATCAAGATATCTCGGGTCAAAGAAAAATGTATTGATTGGGATAAGTACCCATCAGAATCCACACACGTTTGCAAACGTAAAACACGTATATTTAACCCATTAACGTAAAAACCTGTCGTTCTAGTGGCGATTAAGTCGATGAAGGCTACTCGATATCGCTTAGGATTTTAAAGCATTACTCACGCACAATATTTCGAGAGGCTTGAAAAAGCGGTAATTAGTATGTAGGAGGTCTGGAGAATATCGCGGATGATACAGTAGAATCCCGGGATATGGTTCCCATAGGATACTTCTTTTTCAGCTTATGATGTGGAATACGATTTTTTCGACCCTTAGTAATGGTATTTTCGCCGCCATATCATATGTTATTCATAATTTTATTTTATTATGTACATGTGTATTAGATACTGTACTATATTGTGATACTATTTTTTAATGCCTTATTCTGGGGTTCTGCTGTACAGAGTTCCGTAGCTCAATTCATTTAACTTCTGCAGATTCGGCTTGCATATGCAGTCGAGCAATGTTGTGGAGGAATATGGGTCTTTTCTATTGACTAATGCTGAATGTTATTGTCGAATTTTCTGATGCATTTCATCCATTTGTTTGCAGTATTTCCCCGCCATAATGGTTTCGCTTGATTAAAAAAAAAACTGCAATCGATGAGACAGGTCGCATACCACCAAACAATCAACATGACTTTCTTTTGGCGCAGCTCTGGCTTCGGCGGCGTCTGGTCTTAGCGTCGCCGGTTACTATATAAAAACAACTTTACATCGCAAGTCAAAGCCCGGTCGAGAAACAGGTAATTCTTTTTGCGTAAAGAAGCGAAGATGGTACTTCATAACTGCGTTTCTTTTAGTTTCGAGACAGACATTTACCAAGTGTTTTTTTTTAATTTAAATCTCTCTCATATTATTGGAATTTGCAGTATATTTTATGCCTAATTCACAAGTTGGATTTGGGGCATTTCTGCGTGGGTTAGATTCGACTAAGGCTCTTAACTGATTGTGGTCAAAATCCGCTGGTCGACAACTAAGCTCATCAGATCCAAGTTTTTTGCCTTTCTAAATCGGCAATTGTGCAGTTTGGTCAGTAGTGGTTCTTGGGTCAAACACTTCGTTGATAGCGCGAGCTGTTTCAGCAGATTTTCGACTATGCTTGAATTGAAATGAGAAAAGTGTGCGAATTTTCTTGTTTTCCATCTTGTATTCAACGTTCTGAAACGAAGACATAATTGTTTTTAAAAAATGTAATCCAAAGCTGTAGAAAGAGAGAAAAACTATCTTATAAATGATGAGGTATAAAGTGTAAGTAAAGGTATTTTAAGGAAAACTTTTTTAGAAAATACATTTTTCGAAATCAAAATTAAAACTCCGCAAGAATTTTCTTCTCAACCTAATACTCATTCATTAGGCTTTATCAGACATCATGTTTTATAACTATTTAATGAATGAAATTGCGTTCCAACTTTGCCGATAATTAGAACTGCCAGTGAGAGATTCCGTATTTAATTAAAAATTTTCTTTCACTTAACAAAGCCATTCGATTGATAATAAAGAATTTATGTTTCTTCACATCATATCTCAGTTTTATTTTCATGAACCTCACCGGTAATTGCCCTCCGCGTAATAAAATGGAGCCGGCATATAAGTTCAACGCTGTCATTATTTACGTTTATTGAACAGTGAAATTTATTTGAATGTTTTATCTGTAAGTATATCGATTTTTATAACTAAAACAAACAGTTATATATACTAGATATGAAAGGATGCGGAATATATTGGCTGAAGAGTGTAATATATTGATTTGACGTAGTTCACGTTTCGAAAAGTTTTGTACATACATATTCATACTTACCTGCTAAACAGAGTGAATTGTAGTCAACCCAATGCATGATCAACTTCATATTCAAGCTGTCATTCAGGTGGTCAAAGGCCTCCTATGACAAGAGTTATGACAGTATGCTTCCACTCAAAATGTTGTTAAGTTCCATGCATGCGTTAGTTCAATAGTGAAAGTTGTTTGTTTTATATATTTAAAGCTGACAAAACATTTTTGGGTGTTTTATTTTTTTATTTTTTTTAAGCAGCGTCTATTGATGTCGCAACTTCTAAAATTATATTTCGCTTTTGTTCTGACTGGCAGTCGTAAAAGGGAAAAAGTGCGAATGTCAATGAAAAAAAGTGAATTCTGTCAAGACAAAACACACTTTGATTGGATCAACTGTTCCTTTGTGGATCAAATTATTGTGAGATAAAAATATCTCAACTGTCGAATAGAAACAGAAATGTCCCCTCTTACTCCCACTCTCACACTCGACGACACCGATGTGTGCATGATGATGATCGTGAATCATTCTATCTATTTATTTCCCTCTTGAAGAAAAAGTACGACACAAGGTCGATTTTATCTGAATGAAGATCCGACTAGCCAACAACGCACTTGGTTGTAAATAATTATATAAGCGGGGCCTGTGGAAATTCAGCATGGGACTCATTAATATGTAATATATTGATGCTGGCGTTTAGTAAAGGTTCAGTGTAAATTGGGACGCTCTGATATTACTGTAGCTCAAACGCCCGGCAAAGCCCGTTGTAAAGTATGCTTAAATATTATATTTCTATATATATACGAACTCTGAAACATGCGGAGTTCATATATATTAATATAGAGTTAAGGAGCTATCGATTTTTTATATGTTATATAGCTGCGATAAAAGAATACATATCCATATAACCGAAATAAATCTTACGAAAAAAAAGGCATATATACTAGCAAAAGTATCCGTCGATGACTGGGTTCAAACACACCCTACAGAAAATGAACTCTGATTTATGAAAGTATGATAGGTTATGAAAAGGAAGGGTTTTAAAGAGATAGATTCGAATTTGGGTGTATCTAAACAAAAGCAAAATATGATGAAAGTAAAAACAAATAGATAAAACCCAAAATGTATTATACCAGACCTGATCACACTTAAACACTTATCACAGTATTCTGTTGATCTATATTAAAAAAAAAACTTGCAAAACTTTGTGACATATTTCCATTCTATGGGGGTCAGAGGCGAACGAACACCCATAATTTTATTATATCATATTTCTTCAAACTGAAACATAATTATCAAAGTATGCTTACACAGATAGGTATGAAAAGTCTTTATTCAAGTTTGTGCCTATTTCCATTCTATGGAGGTCAGACGCGAACGCATACCCCACAATTTTAATATCCAACCCTATTTAAGTTGAAGCATACTTATCAAAGTATTATTATGTACATATATATCAAAAACACTTGTAAACGTTTTTTTTTTTTCATTTTTAATTTTTTTATTTCCATACTTTGTGGACCAGGCGTGTATGCAGACCCCACAATTTTAATGAATCATCATTATGCCAGATCAAACATACCCATTCCTGTGTCACGATACACCTTCTATCATTATATGTGATCAGTTTTTAATAATAGTAAAACATATAGGAGCCTATTCGTGACCACACACACACACAGACGTTCAGCTTTATATATATATATATATATATATATATATATATATATATATATATATATATATATATAAATGGAACTTCTAGTTTATTCAAAATCGATAAACTAGAAATTTAAAATCCCGTTTTCAGTGAAATTTTATAACAGTAAATCTTTATCATCTAACTGTGTTCTTTAATATTAAAAAGTAAATATTACCTTATTAAAAAAAAACTTTTATTTGTCGAGGAAAAGATTACGAAAAATAACGATTCGGACTATAACACACTTTTTTTTTAAACTCGTTAAAATATTAACACAGAAATTAATATTAAATACGATTTTGACTTTAACACACTTTTTTAATCGTTAAAATAGTAACGCAGAAATAAATCTCTATATAAATAAAATGAACTCATTTTTCCCGCTGACTTTGACCTTAATAGGATTGAAAATACAGATATATCATGCAAATATAATATGCACAAACGGCAGAACCATATCTGAGGTGTGTTATAGGCTTATTATTTCTCAAATTCATCGATAATCTTAGTTTTCTATACTTTTTCTGCTGAGATGTCACGGCCAAAATCGGTTAAGATCAATGGAAGTGGTAAAATATTTTCTCTCTAATAAATTCCTCCTCCCCCTGCCACCACTTAACACCGTTTGGGGATCGTTCACAAGGAACAGTTGAGAAGAGAACACCGGTTTGGCTTCGTTGTCCTTTCATGTGAAGTTATTTAAACTCACTAAACTAAGCTGCAGTGCTCTGTGGCGTAGTGGTTAGCGTGCTGGACAACTCACATTATATTTTCACGTTCGCGCCGACCTACCGTAGTCGTTTTTTTTTTCCTAAACAACTGGAATGGACTTTTCTTGGTGGCCGAACTGTTAACGTTGCAGATGTTTTTTGTTTTTTTTTCACACTTTATTTTCCTACTTTTACTCATGACTCCGGGTTTGATCCTTCCTACTTACCTACAATAACATTTTTAAAACTCCCCCCCGTCCCGGAAACAAACACTCGGGCAACGCCGGATACCCCTGCTAGTATTAAATAAAATAAAAATATTTTTATAATGCGGAACTATTTTCCCCATTTTATTTCCGGTAGCAATGAGCGGTCACGGGTTGATGACTTCCGAATTACAATAGTTCATTATCTGTTTAATTGGTAAGTATAAAAAACATTCCCTATTTTATATTCAATTTCATTGTGGCGGTCCTTACGATAAAATTATACCATTTTGAAATGACGGAAAATAACGATTCTGACTACACGTGCGTATAAAAAACTACTTTTTTAACAATCGTTAAAAGCGTAAAACACAAATTGATACATTTAAGAAATAAAGCATCAGTAAAAAAATGTCTTTTTTTCGATACAACTTATTTTAAAAACTTCGAAGTACATGTTTTACGAGATGTTTTTATGAATGCTTTTCCTTTATTAAAACCGTAGTACACATGAGCGCTGTGCTTTAAACTAACAATAGTTGTTACATTTAAGAAATAAGCATGAGTAAAAAATTGTTTCTTTTTTTCTTTTTTTTTTCGATAAAAA
The DNA here is from genome assembly GCF_053919585.1 of Euprymna scolopes. Classification (NCBI taxonomy): domain Eukaryota; kingdom Metazoa; phylum Mollusca; class Cephalopoda; order Sepiida; family Sepiolidae; genus Euprymna; species Euprymna scolopes. The sequence goes on from NW_027633490.1 coordinate 38,168, forward strand.
TTATTTTGGGTTTGTTTTACTGTACACATAGATTCGAAAACGTTGTCAAAACAAATATATAATAAATAAATGTTATCAAAGGCAAGATAAGTTTATTTTTTACCAAACTGGATATTTTTTTAGTGGTTTTATTTAATGTAATATGTTTATTCAGTTCAACAAACATGCAATGTTTACCGATGGGTTGGAAAATTCAAAATGGCGCCAAACTCCCTACTGAACACGGTACGTTTGGGAAAATGAGTTAAAAATAAAAAAATATACAAAATACTGTTAGAAACTAGCGTAATATATGTTACCGTGTCATACGCTGACATTTATTTGATGCGGTTTTAAGAGTATGTTGTATATTTTTTAACTCATTTTCCCAAACTTAACGTGTTTAGAGAGAGTTCGGCGCCATTTTTTAATTTTCCAATGCATCGGTAGGTGTATCAGACATTTGGAGGAAATTTTTACACCCTAACAGAACACTGCGAATATACTATTAAAAAAAACGCTTAATTTCTCCTTTTAAAGTGGGGTGTTTATTTTCTGCATGGAACATACTTCAAAAATAAACTATTAAAGTTGCTTTAAAAATAATAAAACTATTTCTTTTAAACAGTGTTTACAGAATGTTTACAAAATGCCGCCGTGCCTTCAGGCAGCCATTTTTTACGTAATAAAACCAATAGAAGTTTACGAGTTAAATATTTTCAATTTTTAAACTTTAAAAATCTATCAAAATTTTTCTATTGGTTCAATTTTTTATATTTTCAGGGTCAATGTGAAATTTTATGCTCTTTCCAATAAACCAAATATAATATTTTAGAGAAACGTTGTTTTTTAATTCACCCCCCTATTTTGAAATGTCTATTAACATTTTAATAATTAATTTATGTGCCAAAGTGTTATACAGCAGCAATTGACGATAAAGATCAATAAAGAAAATATTCTAATTTAAAACAAAAAACGAATATTTTTTTGGGAAACTTACCTGTAAATTCCAAAGTGTAAAACCTTTTTTTTTTTTTTAAACACTTTGATTTTTTTTTAATGAAAACTCATGTCATGGTTACATCGTCAAGTAAATACCCACACTGACGGCAAATATTTATATATCATTTAATGTTTTCTTTTTTAAATGTTTAAAAGAAAAAAAAAATTAGTCGATAAAGAAGTATTAAAATATATCAATCAAAAACTCGTGTATTTCATTAAAAGATTTTTTTTTAAATCGACGAACCGGATTTTTTGTTCGAGGGGAAAAACTTATAAGTGAATGTGCGTTCCCTTTTTTAATACGGAGGATAATAAATACTAATCTGTTTAACACACGCAATAACAAGAGACATTATTTATATCCCTAGGACTCATCCGTATTTCATAAATTTCATTTAGCAGGAGCAGCTTCGCGCAAAACACGTTGCGAAAATGCGATTTTCTACGACACTCGCTTAAAAAAATCCTTTTATTTAAAAAAATACATGGAATTTAAAATATCAATATGAATAATTTCCTAATAATTAAGGATGGAACTACCCATTTAATAGTATATTTTTTAAAGTAAGTGATTTTTTGGCATTTATATATATATATATATATATATATATATATATATATATATATATATATATATATATAGATATAGATATATTTATAAGCAAGTCAAAATATGTTGATTTTCTTTATATTTAAAAAAAAACGCTTTAAAATAACAAATATTGCATAAGTTGTTATTAAACCTGTGATTATTTTAAATGTTGGTCTTTGCTCCTTTAATTGAAAAGAATTACGGTTTGACTTAAATTTTTAAAGTAGTTACAAGCTTCGAAAAATAGTAAGTTGAATTATTAAATTTCTGATCTTCATTTTTAATGGCCACTTTCTGGTAGACCTAACGCATCGGTGAACAGTGGATGTTTTTCGAGTTGAATAAACATTTATCATTAAATAAAAACACAAAAAAATATCCAGCTAGGTTGGAAATTAACTTATCTTGCCTTTGAAAACATTTATTGGTTATATATTTGTTTTTGACAACTTTTTCGAATCTATTTGTACAGTAATACAAACCCCTTATTTAAACAAACTAGAACATACGCTTTTTCCCCGAGTTGTTTTATATAAGAACATATTAATGCTTTTCCTTTATTAAACCCGCGGTAGCGTTGTGCTTAAAACTAACAATTTATTTAAAAATAAATAAATAAATTTTAACTTTAG
>NW_027633491.1:0-2500 GCF_053919585.1 Euprymna scolopes
GCCCGCGTGTTTGGAAGTGTATGCTTAGCAAAAAAAAAAAAAAAAAAAAAAAAAAAAAAAGGTCAATTTTTAAAACTTTGACCCCGATTATGACCCCTTGACATTTATTGTTTTTGGTCCAAATCAAGTTATTAAGTTAGTTCCATGTCCAAGAAACCTATATCTAAAAGTTCAAGTATTTAGACCCAAAATTGTCGGAGGAAATTGCTAGAGTTATCAACGGTCAAATCGTTGAACTTTGTCCCCTTAACAACGAAATTTATGGCCAAAAACCGATCACACACATGTTCTCAAATCTCAGTACCCTGTATATCAAATTTCGAGTCTGTAGACTAAAAATTGACAGAGTTATTGCGTAGGGAAATGTACACAGACACACACACAGATATACAGACACGGTCACTTTTATAGATATATAGATTGCGCGTGTTTTGGGATTAAGGCTACTTCACGATTACCGATTTCAGAAACGGTGCTATACTACAAGGAATGTTTGTTCTCGAATACGTTAAGCAGCTTTTATGCAGTAGATATATAGCGAATAGTGATTGAAAGGAAGCATACTAATACTGTTTTTTTTCCTGACTGAAGAGCGAACTCGCTAAAGATGTCTACCGACACTCAACGAGCGGTCGAATCGGAACCAATTTGTGCGTCGCTCCAGCGTCTCCTCTGTAGACGACTTACAATAATTACCGTCCGTCCCACGTTAACAATAGACACCATTTTCCAATATTCACTTAAAAACGTACCTTTCAAAATACATTTCTAAAAATGCAAATATTTCTGAACAAATAAGGTATCAATAAATTTGTATGCGTCGCCATTTACCTGGCTTACAGCGAAACGCGGACACTTTTATTTTTGTCTTTTATCTAAGTTTTACTTCCGGATTTTAGATGCGTCTTTGCATTTCGCCGAAGCGTTTTGTCCGTCAATCCGTTGATAGTCTGGTCGGTGTGTCTGGTACGTTTAAAAAAAAGCATTTTCATCACCGACTACGTAGATTTAATTGATTTGTAATATTCTATATTAGTAAGGTTACCCAGTATTACTCGGAATCATTAGGAACGAAATAGAAGAGGTGTTAAAGTGGGCTTAATATCTCTGTATGAAACATAATATGTTTTTACATCACAATCCGACTGTCAATTTTTCTTTAACCTAACCTGTTTCTATTTTTCTCAACCAGCTTCCCGTCAGGTCTCATCTTTGCCAATACTGCGCGTATTCTTTCTTCTAAATTTGTTAAAAATTAAATATAGTTCGTCGATTGATCACTATAACTTGTCTGAATAAACACCAATCTCTGTCAACATTGAAATTCCTTTCATTCCGCAGCATATGACGGTGACCTAGGGATTGTGTACCTTTCTTGTAGATGGCGGATGGACATCTTCCTTGGTGGGTTCGAATTCTTCGACAAGCGGTAATCATCACTTCCTGCACTGATGATTGCGAAAGAATGAAACGCTAGTGTCTGTAGGCGTGAAATCTAATTATTTATAATTTATAATCTAATATATAAAAGACAATATGTCTGTTTTCATATTTTCAAACTTTATCTCTACCGAAACAAAAAAGTCACAGAGCGCCGATAGGGGCCTAAAATACCTGTAGTGTTTATGGGCCGTTCTCTTATGGCTTTTAGCCGATTAAAATAGTTTTAAGGGGTCAAAATTGTATGGAGTATTGTTGTCATATTTGGGCTGGTGCATCTGCCACTAGTCTCTCGCTGCTAGACAAGGCTCAAAAGAGAGTTGCCAATCTGATAGTTCCTGAACTGTCAGCTAAACTCTGTCCCATCGACGAAATATTGCATATGCCTGTTCTACAAGTACTTTAACGGAGAATGCTCTGACGAACTGCAAGCGTAAATACCCCGACAAATCCGACAAGCAGCTAAATCCCACCCCTTCAGAGTAGAGATCCCTAGATGCAAGAGAGTTTTCTACTCCAGTAGTTTCTTCCCCAGAACAGCTAGACTTTGGAATTCCCTTCCGGGTTCCTGCTTCCCCGACTGCACTGACATGCAGAAGTTCAAGTGCAACGTGAACTGACATCTTGCTGCCCTACTTCCTACACAGTACCCCTGATGCTTATGTCCCCGATAGTAGCCCCCTACAACAAAGTGGCAATATGCCTTATTTGGGGTGAAAATGTAATAAAATAAAATCGTTATGCATTTTGTACATTCATCTTAGTTTATTTTTAATTTATAATTTTTAATTTTTAATCAGTTCATATGCGTGTCACGTTGGTACAGTGGCAACATGACCATCTAGAGTTTTGTTTTCGGTTTCAATTCTAGCTGAGAACACCCAAGTACATTTTTTTACTTTTGAAATCTGTAATAATATATGTGAAATTTGGACAAATTAAAATATCATATTTAAGCGTATTTGACGACCGGGAAAAACCGGGCCACCACCCTGCTTGTGATATATATATATATATATATATATATATATATATATATATATATATATATATGTGTGTG
>NW_027633491.1:7500-12500 GCF_053919585.1 Euprymna scolopes
GTATCCAAGTAATGTCCCCTTATGTTTGACAAATCCCTATTCAACCAAATATTCCCGACACCCCTCACACACACTGGGTCTCCGTCTTGGGAGGAATATCATGTGATTTGTTTCTTTCCAAGGATCAATCGATTCGGCAAACAGAAATATCGAGTCCTTTCATTATCACTGCATAATGGAATCAGGCTTTGGAAAACTACATCGTCATTGCATTCATTTTCGTCTTTTATATATTTGAATTCTTTTTTTTTCTCATCCTTTTCCGTTCTCTTTATGTTTTTTGTTGCTTAGATTTCTTCTCTTTTGCCTTTTTCTTCTTCTTTTTGAACTCACTATGAGTCTTCACACAAACCATCATCAACGATGTTCTTTGAGAACAGCTTGTGGTGTTCCCTGAAGTCTGAGTGATTCCCCTGATTCCTGTGTTTTTGCAAATAGTTTCAGGTTATCCATATACATTAGGTGGTTCATTCTTTATTATTATTTTTTTGTTATTCTTTTTACTATTATTCTTTTTATTATTAATATTAAGATTATTATTATTACTATTCTTTTATTATTATTATTATTATTATTTTTATTATTATTATTATTATTATTATTATTATTTAAAGTTTTAAAAGAGGCGTTTGTCATTGATTTGTCATTAATAATAAGTGGTATTTCCTGGGGTCTGAGTAACAGCATGTTTTCCCAAATCTCTATTATTCAACGATGTCGATGCTCATTTCAAATGAGCTTGCATTATTGAAAAATACAATTAATTTCTCGTTGACAACAGCCGTCGATCTTTCCTGATGTTTGGGTTTAAAAAATTCTGGACCTTTCTAATGCTAATCTGCTTAGTGCTCTCTTACGTCGGTCTCTTTATCGTCCTTGTATCTTCTCTTCTCTCGTATCGTATTAATGTTACACCGTCGTAATACCAAAGAAACAGAGAAAAGAAAAACACTCTTTTTTTTTTCAGTCCTAAACAAAAGCCTTTATAACTGGTATTTCCAACAACGCAGCTTTTCTAAATATTGTCTTCCGTTTTCATGCTTTCTAGCTGTCTATAATATGGTTGTCTTCAAGTCCTACGTGAACAAGTTTCTGATGAGCCGTTCCACTTAAGTTAACAAATTTACCGAACTTCCATTACTATCGATTACTATATTGTCCTTTTGACTACTGCACACTTTTTAACCCTTATCCTTGAGTGGCTCATCGGCCTTGATAAGTGGTGACGCCTATGTAAAAAAAAATATTTTAACAGTTCATTTGAGCTTCTCCGCCCACGTGTAACTTTTCGTCCTTGCTGCGACGTCAACCACACCTCAAACACGTGCTTCTCTGAATACCCAATGCTTTTTCTCGGTCTTTCGCACGTGTCTTTTTATTGTCTCTACTGAGATGTCATATCTCTCAGCCGGCTTGGTTATTTGCATGTATTATTTGCTGCCGTTACTGCTAACAGTTCGAGCGACCTTGTTATATTAATCACGCTGATGCCATTTTATTTTGTATCTTTTGGTATATTTTATTTCGTATTTTACTTGGAGGGGTAGTTGATGGAATTTCTGCTCTTAATAAGCGTTGTGTTCTTTCTATTTGCTCATTTAATCACTAGATCTTACATCAGTATAGTATTAAATTACCTGTGCTTTTCCTTTCTATTGCTTTTTGCTTATTTTTCATTCCCGCTGTACGGCGTTATTGTCATACATGTAACTAGACAGCTTACCTGCCTGCTTTGATCCGTGGGGACATTATTACTAAAACTAGGAGCCAAAATATATATCAGATTGATTTGGGATGCAGCCATGATGATGATGACACGGCTGCCAACAAAGTTCGTTATCCAATACAACAATATCTCATTTAGTCGTTTCGCTCTATAACAGTTATCTACTACTCTTCCAGTATCGAATTCCATTCTATAAAATATAAGAATAAAATAAACGTTAAAACTTACATTCTGAAGGAAAGTCCTGTTGCCGAAAAGACGGTCTTTGCCGTAGTTTGGCATCGAATTCAAGAAGGAGTCATTCGGTGAGAACGCCGTGAAGTACGTGTCTGTGCTGTTATGATTAAACATGTCTGGCAGAACAACAGCAGCTTCATTGATCGACCTAGAAAAATAAATGAAGAAATAGATTATTTACAAATAGCAGAGTTCAGACTTTATGTTACTACTAGCAGGTCGGCCGCCCGGCGTTGCCCGGTCGTGGAAAAAACGCTTAAGTATTTTATTTTGATTAATGAAGATTTTGTATTTATTATTATACTAGCCTGGGTGCCCGGCGTTGCCCGGGTGTTTGGAGGTGTGTGTTGAGCACAAAAAAATGCGTTAGTAGGCAAGCTGGTTCAAACCCGTACCGCCTCCCTCCCGCCAGTTGATCATTAAATTTCGGAGACGTTTGTGCATCCTAAACAAGTTCTTGCTGAACTGACCCCCCTAAGTAATCCAAATTACAAAATCCCAACTACTTATGTTAACTCCGCTGTAATCACATTGACTAATGTATACCCATTAACCGTTATCCTCGAGTTGCCTCCGGGCCTTGATAAATGGTGATTCCTGTGTGAGAAAAATAATCATCAATCTTTGGCCGTATTTGACTCTTATACAAATAGAGAATTGCGTAAACAAGTATTTCCATCCCCCTCTTATCTCTCTCCAATTTTCTCTCCCTCTATTTTCTCTCCAGTCGAATGTACGTCAAGCGCTTACTAAAAGAAGAGGCATAACAGTAGTAGTGTCAATGTTTATGCAATAGAAAGTCTAACCTTCCTGTCCGTTGTTATAGAGCATAGTGTCATCAGCAAATATCCCCATCTTGGAGACAGTGAGATCGTTTATGAATATCAGGAATAAAAATGGTCTGAGGATTGACCTTTCTGGCATTTATATCATATTGTTCAGATGTACCACCATCAAGGACAGCCTGGATTTTTCTATTATCTAAGAAGGATTTGATTATGTTAATTATGCGTCCAGTAATACCATATTATTTAATTTTGATGAAAAGACCAACATGCCAAACCTTGTCAAAGGCCTTCGTTTTTTTTTCTCTCTTTTTTTTTTTTTAAATAAAAAGAAAATGTTCCTTTTTTTTTTTTTTTTCGTTTCAGTAAGTTTTACTCTTCCGGCTATTGTCATAGATTATTCTTCTGCAGTTGGGAATTTCTACCTATAATTCTGTACTCTATGGCAGGAACTGAAAATCATACACACTATCTTGATTTTGGTAGAGATCACTTATGGTACCCCCTCGTCACGGTTCCAAATAGAAGCCCCTTACATCAACGTGGCAATATGTGTTGTTTGGGATTAAGAATAATAAAAAAGAGTTTCTTGTTTATGTGAAATCTGCAAAATCGCGCTACGTCACAAGTCTGTAGTTCACAAGTTCACTTTATATTCCACAAGCTTCACCTTTCTATCCATGTTTACGTCTACGTATGTTTTATTTCTTGGTGGAACTGAAACACGTGTTTCCATTGAATACGGTTATAAAATGCCGAAAGGGAAGTAAATCGGATATGTATTGGAAAGTAAGAATTCGCAATGTTGTAAAGCGATATCACGACTTATCTAAACAGCTTAAAGGCTTGGATTAAAACGTGACGGTCTGAGACAAAAGATAAGAAGAATTGGCGGGAACAGTGCCATATTAATCAATCATTACAGTAGCAAATAGAAGCTGAATATTAGTTCATTATTAATCTCATATATATATATATATATATATATATATATATATGTGTGTGTGTGCGTGTGTGTGTGTGTGTGTGTGTGTATGTATCTGTGTGTATGGGTGTGTGTGTGTCTAAATATATATACATTCCGGAATGTAGGAGATGATATAATTATTTCCACAGTCAAGCAATGTCGCAGCTCACAAGTTATATATATATATATATATATATATATATATATATATATATGAAAGTTAACATAGCTATATTCTCCCTCTCTCTTTCTCTCTCTCTCTATATATATATATCTCTCTATATATAAACGATCATATAGCTATATTCGATATATATATATATAAACATGAATGATAACATAGCTATATTCTATATACGCACACACACACATATGTATATATATATATACATGAATTATAACAAAGCTATATTCTATACACACATACATATATATGTATATATATATATACATATATAAATATATATATGAACTATAATATAGCTATATTCTAAGACCCAAACTTTTGTTTAACATAGCAACCACTTCTTCCAACATATAAAATCTTCAGTGTATTTTGCAGCCATGTTTCATTTACGTAGAACAATCAACATTTTTATGTAAATATTACTTTTTTCTTAAGTATCCTTATCGAGAAAAACAAGGATCACATTACAATGTTTGAAATGAAGCATATAGGCTATACATCACGTATTTGTTTCGATTGTCCTCTTTCACGACACAACCATGTTGACACACCGGTTCTCGCTAGATCACCAAAGTTAAGCAACGGTGAGCCTTGCATGGAGTATTGTTTCCACATCTGGGCTGGTGCATCTGCCACTAATTACTCGCTCCTGCACAGGGTTCAAAAAAGAGTTTTCAACTTGGTAGGTCCTGAACTGTCAACTAAACTCTTACCTCTGTCCCATCGCCGAAACGTTACATCCTTGTGCCTTTTTTTTACAAGTATTTCAACGGCAAAAGCTCTGACTGACTTTGAGCACTAGTACCCCCCTCGACGATAATATTCCCGACAAACCCCAAAAGCAGCAAAATCTCACCCCTACACTATATAGATCCTCAGATAACGTAAAGCCTTTTACTTGATCGCCTTTTCCATTCGAACTGCTAAACTTTGGAATTCCTTCCCGGACTCTTGCTTCCCTGATTTTACTGACATGCAGAAATTCACGTGTAATATAAATAGATATTTCGCTGCAAAACTTTATAAATAGTACTCCTGGCAATCTGATCCCATAAAATAGCATCTCATGAATAACTGACCCTGTGCCTTGTTTGGGTG
>NW_027633491.1:17500-25000 GCF_053919585.1 Euprymna scolopes
GTTTGATGGTTTCTGTCGTCCATTGAGAATCTATTCTTTATTTTTTTAATTTTGCTTTAGTAGAACAAATGAATCTGTTTTTTTTTTCTTAAGAACATCCAGAAGGTCTTCAATTTCGTTCGTTTCATAATAACAGTAAGAAAACAAACAACAACAAAAAAGCATTGTAATGCTTTGATAGCTAATGGTGCACAGATATCAAAAAATCCTCTATACTAAGAATAACGTTAAAAATCAGCTTCAATTTTCTCATTGTTTTATATGGTCCCGAGCAATGTTGGGTGGCCCTGCTAGTTTAATTATACTTCGTTATTTAGGCATCAGTTTCATAATACATTATTTTTACACTTATTCAGCCCAAATAGGGCACATTGACACTTGGATGTAAGGGGCTAGTGTTTGGGACCATATCTACAACCAGACTGTATGCAGTGTTAAGCAAAGAGATGTCTGTTCACACTACATTTAAAGTTCTGCATGATAATCGAGTATGGAAAATAGTAGACCGAAGGAAGTTCCAAAGTCTAACAGACAAAGTCTTAAATTAGAAGGCTTTCCGGTATTTAGGGACCTCATAAGAGAAGGCATAGAGTTTTGTTGCTTGGTGCCTTTATCAGGTGTTTTCAAATAAATGCCACGAATACATCAGATTATATATATATATATATATATATATATATATATAATTATTTTTTACTATAATAATTATATATCTACAGACACTAGTATTTCATCCTTTCGGGAATCTTCAGTGCAGGGTGTCACGATTAATACCAGTCGAACGATTCGAACGCCGCAACACGAGACATCTCTGGCTCGATTAGCGAAGACCTAATCCATTCGGCTACCATTAACCAGGTGAAATAATTCTCTCATCGAAGACGATGAATGAGGGTCCAGTATGCAATTTTCAGCAGCTCCTAAGCTCTGTGACACTACATGCAGACGTCCGGCACACACACTATATATATGGACCCTCATTCATCGTCTTCGATGAGAGAATCCATATATATATATATATATATATATATATATATATATATATATATATATATATATATATATATATATACTTCATTTACTCACATAAAATTAATATACGAAAGTATAGATTTATGCGTAAACTTTAAGTATTTACTTCAAAAGTGCTCAATACGTAGGTAGAGCTCGTTAGTAATTTATAAATTTATATATATATATATATATATATATATATGTATATATATATATATATATATATATATATATATATATATATAATGACATATGCTCTGATGTACTCGTGGCACTTATGCCCCTTGATTTGCACGAAGGAGGAAAAGAACGTGAAAAATATGTGATGTCTTTGCCGTTGCGTCCATCGTCAAACCGGAAGTAGCGAAGATCTAAATTAAGGGTAGTCAATCGAAAATAGAGAATGAATTCCGATAATATCGGCGAGAAAAGCGACCCCTCCTTGTAGAAAAGATCCCATTTTGGATGAAGACATTTTTTTTAGCCAATATTTCGATATTTTTCGTTCGAGGCGTCGAGCTTCAAAACGTTAGGGATCTCGTGAAAATCCGTCACCTCCGTCGAAAGTTTTAGGCAGACATACAAACATACATATATACATACATACATATATACACACATACATACATTTTAATAGGCAGGCGAGATTTATATAATAGAAAATGGAATCGCCCGATTGTCGAAGAGAAAATGCACACAAAAAAGAAAGCAAGTAATTTCTACAGAGTTATATAATTATATAGATTAATATATAATGTGACGATTTATCAGTCAAACCTAGAGAAAGAAAAAAAGCTAGTAGAGTATATAGTTTTCCTATTAACCTGATTATTATTTAGAATTGAATAATAATAGCATTTTTATCCGTTGCGCCACGAGTACGTAGGAACAATCTGTATGAATTATATAAGCTTTCCACCTATTCTTGTTTCGCTTCTTTGTTCGGGCACTTTTTCTCCATTCCGCCTTTTATGCATTGCTGTCATCCGTCATAAATGCCTTTTCACTGGACCAATTTTTAGTTTAATATTTCTCTTGAGAAAACCCGGCTTGTTTCAACGATGCTTTGGCGCAATTCATTTTGGATAAACTGAATCAATTTGGGAGAAGAGTAATAGTGTTTTATTGATGAAACTGCGGATGGATAATAGGCAGTCGTCACAGGGCAAAGGTCAGAAAAATTACCAGAGGTTGAAGACATTGTAATGAAAAATGGACGCAAGAATAATCTTATTTGCTACTTTTAATACATGATTTTTACATTTGTTCAAACATAAGCGTACAACAGCGGACGTATTTTAAGAATTAAGATATGTCCATTGAATCTACACCGTTATCACTGACACGGTGTCTAACATAATAAGAGATTATTTTGCAGGAATTTAATTTTGCCAATTCTTGTTGAAATAATCCCAAGTTTTCACAGCTTGTTTATACGAAGAGGTAAATAGGGAAATGTCTTTATGCCAAAACTCGATGCCATGAAATAAATAATAAAATGTAATACTATAGAATAATATAATCTTATTATTATAGAATAATATAATAAATAATCTTATATATAAAAGGGACAATATCTGGGTATATATGTCTCTCAAAAACCTACGACAAACAGGCGTTGGAACGTGACAAAATTTGTATCGTTTTAAAGCTCGGTCTCTCGGACAAGAAATATCGAAAAATTGGCGAAAAATATTAAACACTTCACCGTCAACAGGGAAGTTTTCTGCAAGAAGGGGTCGTTTTTTTTTTCGTCGACATTTTCGCAAGTAACCGTCTCCTTTCTATTGACTAAGCTTAAATCCAACATTCGAAACTTCTGGTTTCACGATGGACTTATCAGCTAAGACGTGCTTTTTTTCACTTTCTTTTCTTCTATCGCGTTACGGGTTCAAGTCTGCCTGTATATTACCACTGTTTAAAACACCTTTCTCCACCCGGGCTGCCTTCTGTTGTTTTAATTTTCCCACCCTTGCTACTACCTCTTTTTTATACCTATCTCTATCTTTAATACACCCCCTTTCCACACCCAGGCTACGCCAGGTACTTCCGCTAGTAAAATAAACATAATAAAACGCATTTTTATAATCCTAATGGCGTTTTTTTTTTGTACAAATGATACGATGTTTTAATTTCACACATAAGCATAACAGACCAATCAAATAATGAGATTGGTAGCTGATTTAAAAATGAGGCTTCCATTAAATTTGCACGTTCAACTTTTTTTTTTTAAACAGGGTCAATCTTTATCGAGAGTGGGAGAAATTGTTTACTGTGGTTATAACTAGACGAGTATTTGTTGCGAATGCTTTACAGGAGGGATATAGATTGAAACTCAGTTGAACCCTTGCCATGAAAATAATAATTAGAGCAAATAGAGGCTGGAGAGTTACAAAAAGAACAAAACAGTAATAAAGAAAAATTTGGCACAAGGCCACTCCAAAAATTGGGGCGCGATGTGTGTGGTCATCCTCATCATTGTACCCTTGCTTGTCTCTGCTAACCCTAGCTAAAGTCATCTTTCACGACAATACCTCACGCACACACAGGGTCGTCCTACTTAAAATTACTAAATAAAATCGGGTTTATATATATATACTAGCGGGATTCCCCAGCGTTGCCCGGGTGTAGAGAGGTTTTATGGTAAGGGTACTGAACAACTGAACCCTAGAAAACATAGCAGCGTAAAAAAATAACCAACCTCCTAAAAAATGAACATAGCAGAAAGTACCCGTACGAGCGCAAAAAATAGCCGCAATAGCCAGGCTCGAACCTGTGAGGTTAAGAGAAAAAGGAACTGAAAAGAAAAACAACGTTTTAGTCGCCGCACCCACGGCAATGCAACCATTAAAAATAAGCTTAGTCATTGCAAGAAGATGATGACTTGCCAAAAATATTGACGCAAAAACTGATCTCTCCTTGCAAAGAATGGCTTAGTTGACCTACATAGAATTAATGATTTTAGCGTATTTTGGATATTTGTTGTCGGAAAGACTGCCCTTTCTAACGATACTAATTTTGTCAGTGTTCGCTGCGTATGTCGAAAGTTTTTAGCACACACATAAGCATTTTGCCTTTTATATTATAGATATAGTTTTTTAATTAGATACAATGTAAATATGAAATTTTAATAGAAACAAAATTATATGATATATTCGTTTATGTCTGGTCTGTGAAAAAGAGGTGTTAATGAGGATCAAAGGATATCGCATAATATGTTCTAAGCCTGGTGTGAATATTGACAAGGCAAGAAAGTATGAGCAGCTCTTTCTCAAATATAGCAAGAGTATACAGTATTTGAACGTATTTGGCTTTTATGCAAATAAAGGATTTCGTCGGATGTTCTACAGGCTGGCAGTTATAGAAAACACACTTAGCTCATAGACGAGTATTTGACGTGAATGTTTTGCAAGGTGGCGCACATACTGAATCTCAGTTGTTGTAACCAGACGATTATTTGTAACAAACGTTTTACAGGGAGAACCATGGATTGGAGCTCAGCCGAGCTCCTATCATGAGAATAACAATAGAGCAGAGATAAATTGTCAATGTCTCTTCTGTGAAAAATAAAGTTATAAGACGAAGAAAAGAAAAGCGTGGAAAATATTATTTCAAATAGAAACGTGACAGACAGACAGACCGTAAATCACACATATAACACCCCTTCTATTTCCAAAAAGGACGTATGTAAAGGTGAGTGAACAGTTATTGCTTAAACAAAATGGCTCATTTTTTATAAAAAAATCAGAAACTAACGGTCGCCCTGGTGTTTCTTTGTTTAAACAAAGCCATTACGAAACAAAGTTTCGGAAAAATCAAATTAAAAAAAAAGAAGATTAAACAGAGAAATTAAAAAAAAAAAACGAATAAATAGGATTGCCCTTAGGCAGCTCAAAGAGTATTTATTTTTTCTGCTTGAATTTAATTGTTTAATTAATTGCGTCGTTCATATTTAAGCGACACTTAATCAAAATATAATTAGTTTTTTTTTTCAATTTTCATCAGATTAATTTTTAATTTTTTTTTTAATATAATATTTTGGATAGCGTTTGACAGAACAAAAAATAAGTTTTGTTACGGTAAAGTTATTCTTTACTGTTTTATTTTTTGTTATTTTAATTCAATAATTAAATTTTATCTCGTACGATACATTATTATTCCAAAGATTATTTTATAAGGATCGTTTTATCTGCTAATATAATATAAATTGATGCTGACAACAGACGTCTGCTTTTTTTATTTTTTTATTCTTTCCTCATCTTTTATTTCCCCCTTTTCCCGGCGCACCGTTTGGCCTCTCGTCTGCTCCAATGAAAAATCGCATGACAACCGACAGGGGGCGCTAACTTGTTTCAATGGCCGTTAACCTAAGCGCGAAATGTAGCGCAAGGCGATGATCGATTCGAACCGTCTTTGTCCATTTTAAATACCCAGATCGATATAATCGATTTGGTATTTCTCCTCGCTACAAAGCATCCCCGAACACCTATTAGGAAATGCAAATGCTGCTCCCTGCTGATGGCATTTTCTTATTGACCAGTTTAGCCGTCCGCCATTTTGTAAGGACACCAATTGTTGCAGGTATTTTAATTCGTTCCAACTCAACTGATAAAAAAAAAGTTAGTGAACAGAAAGAATAGTCAGACGTGAGTCGAATAGATGTTCAGTTTTCGTACGTTCATAAAATGTTTTCTCGTCTGCTGCAGTTCGCATGTATACCAATAAGCTACATATAAATGAAACAAAAAAGCTACGCAGCATAATTAAAGACGGAAATGTGTCGTCTGCTATTTTTACACGCCGTTATAATTTGCAATTCGATCACATTCTCTTTGCTACACGCTTCGTCGCGACCGCGGTTTTTCTATTAAACAAATCGACTGCAAATTTCCATCGTGACTGTTGATAGCAAATACGATAAAAATACATTTTTTTCACGAGATCGTAACAAAACATCTATTGTTATATTAACAGTTCATCAACTGGTCTCAATTTCCAATCTTCAACTGACATGTAAAGCAGAAAATATATGTAAAAAAATATCAATGTGAAAACTCTATCCTAGACACCCGTCTAGCTGAATCCACTGTGAAAAATTTCCCCCACTCTTTATCTGTGACTAAATCAAAACGTGGATTCCATGAACAAAGATTCTTTCTTAGAACTGCACGCCTGTGGAACTCTGTTCCGTCTGCCTGCTTCCCACCTGACTACAACTTGGATGTGTTCAAGTACAACGTTAACAAATTCCTAATGAGTCGCCCCCTCAAGTAAACACTTCATCAAATCTCCACACTAACGTAATGTACTTGCAATAACCATTATCCCTGAGTGGCTTCCGGGCCTTGATAAGTGGTGACTACTGTGTAAAAAAAGGGGGAAAAAGACATACAAATGAATCATTTTTTATGTTTCTGATTTTTTAACTGAGAATTGATAATCTAATTTATAAGACTAACTATGTCTGTCTCTATATTTTAAAACTCTATCTCTCTGAAGTTAAAAGTTGCAGAGCGGCGCTAGGGACCTCAAATGATTGGATTTTTATGAACCATTCTTTTAAGGGTCTTTAGCCGGTTAAAATAGTTTTTAAGGGGTAAAAAAGGTCAAAATTTAAATCATCCTTATACATTTTGTACATTTGTCGTAGTTTATTTTTTAATTTTTAATTTTTAATCAGTTCATATGTGTGTCAGGTCAGTATAGTGGTCACGTCACCAGCTTTGAATGCTGCAGTTTTGCTTTCGAATCTGGTTTTAGTTAATGGCATCCAAATACCTTTTATTTTAATTTTGAAATCACGGCTCTATCTATAATTTGCGTGTATGTGTGTGTGTCTATGCTCATATTAAACCCCTTTTTGTCCAATTTATTTTAAAAAAGCTTTGTTATATATGTCTTGTGGAATTGCATTCATTTGCAAAAGATATAGCTAATTTGCATATTCTTTTAAACATTCATTTTAGTTACTTTTCCTATTACCTATAAACCTCTTTCTATATATGTATATCTATTTGTATGCGTATTTATATTTGTTTATAAAATTTTGTCTAACACACTCCTCTGTCAGTTTTTGGTCTAAAGATATGAAACTTAATATACCGGTTATTTCAACTCATGGGAAACTTTATATTTGGGTTTTAGCAGTGGAAAATCGGTGCAAAAGTGTAGAAAATTAAAAAATTAAAATTTGCCAGGTTTAGGTCGAACGATGGCAATACGTATATGCATGCATAACGTAATAGCTATTTTTCATATTTTGATTTTTAGCCTTGCAGCAAATGTGTTTTCATAGGTCAGGCATTAACGCCAAAGGAAAAAAGCAAATCGTAATCTAAAAGTTTTGGTTTCGATTCTCGGTGGTGGCGCATGAGTAATTTTTTTTTAAAACCTTTTAATCATTACTATATATTGGTTCCAATATGATATACATATAAATACGAAATCTGGTTGAATTAAAATATCATATTTAAGCGTATTTTGCGA
>NW_027633491.1:32500-45000 GCF_053919585.1 Euprymna scolopes
TGCATATATATGTATATAGGCTTGTGTGTGTGGAGGAGGGGGGGCGTTGCATTATGTCCAGATTGGCTCTAAGGTGTGTTACACCTTGTACGTACGTGGGGATTATTATTCCAGCATAGCAGGTAATATTGATTTCTTGTCTTTCGATACACGCGACTTAATGCATCTCCGAGCGCCCATTCGGTTGACGTTGATAGCGGACGGCTTCGATTCTCGTCTCCATGCCAGCTCTGATTAACTCGCCTTCTTATAACGCCTTGCGCCCCGGCTTCACGTTGGCTAGAGTTCATGCACTTACTGGCTGCAAACACTACAAGACCGGAAAAGGCGATAGGAAAAGGTGACGATATTTTTCTCCCCGTCCGTTGCCGCTGGCTTTGTTGGCCACAGCAACGTTAAAGAAATGGTGTTATAATTCTAGAAGAGATTATTTCTCGTGTGTTACTGAATGAAAATAATGTCCATTTTTAAAAGGGAAGCCTCTTGTTAGTCTGAGGCGACGAAGCCTTAAAATGGTGACCCTTGCCAGAATGATGGGCATGCGAGTTTTTATCGTGTTTTGTGATTAGGGGTATTTTAATCAAATTATAATATTAATATAGAGACACTTTTCTTTCATAGAAAATTTCGTTCCATTTTGTCATAATCAACTATACCATTATATTATTAAACCGACATTGCTCAACCGACCCTGCAGAAGTTGAACGAATCGGGCTACGAAACCCTGTCTCAGCCGCCATACTCTCCAGACCTCTCACCCACCGACTACTACCTTTTTAAGAATCTCGACAACATTGTGCGTAAGAAATATGTCTCATCCGCCATACTCTCCAAATCTCTCACCCACCTACTACCACCTTTTTTAGAATCTCGACACTTTTTTTTGCGTGAGAGATTTTTAAAAAAACCTAAGCGATATTAAAAATGCATTCACCGACGTCATCGCCACCAGAACGCAAGATTTTTTCGTTACTTGCATAAATACACTTGTTTTGAGTTGGCAAAAGTGTATTGATTCTGATTGTGCTTATTTTGATCAATATTTTATTGGTTTTAGCCGAGATACTTCCATGTGAATTAAAAAGTTAAAAACCGCAAGAACTTTCGTGTCAACCTGATGATTCAAATTAAAATTCTATGCAACATCGAAATTTAAATATCTTTCTTTTCTGTCACCTCATCTGTCTTTCTTCAATTACAGTTTTCTCTTTCATCTTTTCATTTGGAATATTTGATTGTCACATATACCGTATATTTCGTCGTATAAGTCGACCCTTAAAGTTAAAGAACCATCTCTAAAAAACAATATTTCATAAGATACCGGGTGTTGCAATCTCTAGCCTAGACTAAACAAACATTGTTTTGTGATTTAGCAATCGTCGTATACAACCGATATATGATAAATTTATGTAGAGGGCTACTTTCAGGGACCTAAGCTACAGGGGTACTATGTAGGAAGTTGGGCAGCAAGATGTCTGTTCACGTTACACTTGAACTTTTGCATGTCAGTATAGTAGCGAAAGCAGGAAGCCGGAAGGGAATTTCAAAGTCTAGCGGTTCTGTAGAAGAAACTACTGGAGTAGAAGGCTCACTTGCATCTACGGATCTTTACTGTAAAGGAGTGGGATTTAGCTGCTGGTCAGGTTTGTCGGTGGTAATTACGTCAAGGGGGTACAAGTGCTTGCAGTTCGTCAGAGCATTCACCATTAAAATACTTATAGAACATGCAGAGGGATGCAACATTTCGTCGATGGGACAGAGACTGAAGTTTAGATGACAGTTCAGGACCTATCAGGTTGGCGACTGTCTTTTGAACCTTGTATGGGAGCGAGAAACTCGTAGCAGATGTACCATCTAAAATTTTAAAAAGATGCACCCGCCCAGATTTAAAATAAAATATGATTATAAGATTTTAGATTTAGTAGTAATTTATAATCTATAAATATTTATTTATAAATGATTTGCACAAACAAAAAAAAGGAAATTATGTTTTATTTTTTTTTTTACACAGTGATCACCACTTATCAAGGCCCGGAAGCTACTCAGGGATAAGGGTTATTGCAAGCGCATTACGTTAGTGTGGAGATTTGATGAAGTGTTTACTTAAGGGGGCAGTTCATTAGGAATCTGTTAACATTGGACTTGTTGTAGTCCGGTGGGAAGCAGGCAGACGGAACAGAGTTCCACAGGCGTGCAGTTTTAAAAACGTATTTTTGCGATACATGTACCATGCTATTTTTAGGGTGCAGAATTTTTAGGTAGATTTTCTTTGTTAATTGTTAAGCCAAGTACAATGATAATAATTAACAAAAACCATTCCCCATATTAAGAATGGGTTTCTAAATAACGTTAATACTACAACACGGTCCATATTCTGCATAAGAACAAAAAAATTAAAAGAATTGTTTTTGAAATTGAAAATTAGACTAAGATTTTTTTTCCGATTCAAATACCAATTCCGCTACCCACAAAATGGTCCTGTTTTTCATTTTATTATTTAAGTCTTAAATGAACGTACAGAATAGTTAACAAACCCCCTCCCCATGTTAAGATTTGGTTTCAAATAATAATTCCGATCCCCAATTCCAATTAACAGTTCTAAAACAATTTCTTAAACTTTATCTTTCCTTACTATATCATCCCTCTTTAGCTAATCTTCCCCCTTTCCTTATCATTGCTCTATCAGCCAGTTTCCCTTCTTTAATTCATTGTTACATCACCGTCTCCTTTATTACCATCATACCTTCCTTTCTCTTTGCCTCCCATTTTTACCTCCAATCCCTTTATTTCTCATTCCTAGGAAAACCCCATCCTTACACTTACGAAAACCCTCTCGAATTCTCCACTCGTTCCCTATTGGAGCGAAGCGTATCTTTATCCGATATCCCCGATTCGTTGTTCCTTGTCTTCGGACAACCTCTTCGATTATTCTAACGCACACAAAAACGCACACGTGCTTCTGACACCCTTTTACCCCCCCCCCTCCCTCCCCTATCAAGATATTCAGGGACACGGAGTTATCGAGTACAAGGCTAGACAACTTCGGACACGGTGAGATTTCTTTTGGCTTCCGATTGTAAAATGTCAGTCCACAACCCCCTACAAGTGCACTTTTCTCCAGCTCTTCGTTTCGAGTCAATTAAGACGTGACAGCAAAATAAATATAGCAAAACTTTGACGGCGTTTTCTTCATCATTTGGGAAAGTTTTTTCGTGTCATCATCATCATCACCATCATCATCATCATAACCACCACCACCACCACCACCACCACCATCTATATATTTATACTGTAATACCTTTAACGTACGTACACGGTTTCCAGGTTATAAATTATTCAATCGGGAGATCCTATGTATTAAAAACGAAAAGAGAAGGTGATAACTAGGACTATGACAACAGCATATTCTTTTCCTTGTTTTAATTCTAAGGTATATATCAATTGATATCTTATATGATTTTATGTAGAGTGATGCGATCCTTGGTTTATTAATTGTGCCTGTGTCTGATATATACTCGAGAGTAAAAATAATGAAAATAATATGCTGTTGTCATAGCCCTAATAATAGCATAATACGAACATATAGAGACGCTAATTTAATGTCTGTAGTATGTTTTCACTAGGGATATGACAACAGCATATTCTTTTCATTGTTTTGACTCTCGAGTATATATCCGATACAGTTAATCAACCGAGAACCACATCACTCTGTATAAAAGCATATAAGATATCAACGGCTACACACTCGAGAGACAAAACAATGAAAAGAATATTCTGCTCTCACAGCCCTAGTTATCACCTTCTATCCTGCAATTTAATAAATAGTATCTCCCGATCACCGAAGACGTAAAGTAAAAAAATAAAATAAAAATAAATAATGTCGCCTGTGAAACGTCGTACGTGAAACTAAAATATATCTTCTTGGACTTCTGGCCAGAATCCAAGTGTGGTATCTCTTCTATCTAAAAATTGCATAATGATATCGTGAATTTTTGGTCGCATAGGGCGTCCATAAAAGGGAAATATGTCACAGAATCCCATAAGAGATAGCCCGTAATAACCAGATGAATTCTGAGACTACATTAACCAGATTACTTAGATAAATAGCTGCAATAATATCTTGGGGTCTCTATTCACACTGAACGTCCACAGAATGCCCAGTAGCTATATATAACATATAAAATATACCGCTGTGGAATTTTCACCGGTCGCGATTATTATTATTATTATTATTATTATTATTATTATTATTATTATTATTATTATTATTATTATTATCAACATTATTATTATCATCATTATTATTATCAACATTATTATTATTATTATTATTATTATTATTATTATTATTATTATTATTATCAGTATTATTGTTATTTTAATAATTATTATATTTATTATTAATTTTATTATTATTATCAATATTATTATTATTATCATGATTATTATCACCATCATCATTATTATTATTATTATTATTATTATTATTATTATTTTAATTATTATTATTATTATTATTATTATTATTATTTCTATTTCTTTGTTTGTACTCACATGTAATTCTCAAATAATTTTCCATTTGAGATTGCTAAATGAAAATAACCTTGGCTCTGCATGACAATAAGCCTCACTCGATTTTCTTGTACACTGGCTTCTTTCGATAAACTTTTCAAATTCATTTGCGTTATCGCAACAGCTGCTTACCATTGATTTCTCGCTGGCAACGACCATGACCTTGGATGGATATAAGCCACCTCAAAACTGCAGTACTCTCCGCACTTATCCAGTCTTCTCCCTCCATCCTCCTCCTTCATCATTGGCAGCGACCATTGGTTTTCAATGTGGGAAAAACAATTGAAGAGATTTGTTTGTAGTTTCAGTTCTATTAGTTTCATGCGGTGTTTCTCTCCTCCTTTTGTTTGACTTCTATTGCAGTTTCAATATGGTTGGCTGGTTTCGAAATTTTTGCTGGTTGCTTTCGGTATTCTAGAATTTTTCTTAAAACTTCAACAGTTTATAACCATTACCTTTCACTATACCTATCTCCCATTTCGTTTCACTTTCCCCTAATTAAATAAATATTTTCTTTTTCTTCTTCTTCTTCTTCTTCTTCTTCTCTCCATTATTATTATTATTATATTATTATTATTATTATTATTATTAATATTATCACTATTATTATTATCATTATTATTATTATTATCACTATTATTATTATAACTATTATTATTATTAATATTATCATATTATCACTATTATTATTATTAATATTATCATATTATCACTATTATTATTATTATTATTATTATTATTATTATTATTATTATTATTATTATTATTACTGGCTCACATGGAGCTTTCACACAAGTCAACAAAAGATCTGATTGGAAACCTGTGGTGTTCTCTGGAATCTGAGGGACAACAAGTTTCCCTACATTTCTAGTACTCTCCATCTTTTGATAGACTTTGCAGATGAATTCACGTCATCGCAACATCCGCTTACTATTGATTCCTCATTGGCAGCAACCAGTGGTTTTTACTGGAGATGGCAATAATATTCCTCAAGGTTCCAGTCCTTGTTGCATTCATCCAGTGGAGGTCTGGTTAGTGTTCTCTCTCTCTCTCGCTGTCTTACCATTGTTCTTGACCCTCATTTAGTGGGACACCTATTAATAGCGACGCACGAGAAAAAGTGGCTCGAAAGGCAGAGGCGCAATTATACAGTTTCCGTTTTAATGATGTCCATGGTGTTCGCGTTTGTTTTAGGTCTGTTACAGTTTCTTCATATACAGTTTGTTCCTGTAGTTCATGTGTGTTAGTCTCCACATTCAAAGTTTTTTTTAAAATATTTCAGCCGTTTTCATTATTGTTATCCGTTGTAGCTTGTTAGGCATCCCTCTGATTCCAATTTCTCCCATTCTCTTTTCAAAGTTTTTATTGTTCCTAGCGTTCCCGCTATTAGTGTTGTTGGTTTGACTTTTTTTATTTTCCACATACCGTTGAGCGCTCTTCTTCTTCTTCTTCTTTCTTCTTTTTCTTCTTCTTCATCATCTTCTCTTTGTCTTCTTCATCGTCTACTTCTACTTCTTTCTTCTTTTTCTTTTTCTTCTTCTTCTTTTTCTTCATAATCTTCTCTTTTTCTTCTTTATCATCTTCTTCTTATTATTATTATTCTAATTCTTCCTCTTCTTCTACTTCTTTTTCCTCTTCTTTTTTTTCTACTTCTTTTTCTATTTCTTCTTCTTCTTCTTCTTCTTATTATTATTATTATTATTGTTATTATTATTTCATTATTTTATTATTTTATTATCTCACCTCTTATTCAATAAGTATTTTCTCTTTTCGTTATCTTTTTTCCTTTTTCTTATATATCTTTTTCTTTCTTTCTTTTTTTCTTTATCGTCTCATTATTGTTCTTTTCCTTTTCTTCTTCATGATTATTATAATGATGATGATCATAATTATTGTAATGATGATGATGTTCATGATAATGATATTTTTCACTCCATTGTTTTTCAGTTTTCTTAGCTGCTTTCTCTTCATCCTTTTCGATGTTTTGTCGTTTTAGCCTCTTATTTGTCTCCCCTTCTCTGTCTTTTCATTTCGCATGCTCACTTTCTCTCTCTCTCTCTCTCTCTCTCTCTCTCTCTGTCTCTTTCTCTCTCTCTCTCTCGTCATCATCTTCCTTTCAATCCTCTTTTATGTCCCGTTAAGGACTAGCGCTTTCTAACCTTACTTCTATGAGCTTCCTTTTGATTCGCTGCGTCCCGATACAGATCACGAACAAATTCAACGAACAAGAACCTGACTGAAAGGAGGAGAAGAAAAAAACGATATGGGGAAGTGACATTCCGAATGTCGAAAGTGTTTTATGGCTACGCACGCTAGCAAAGAATCAGAAACATAAAAAAAAATGATAAAAACATCTCCCTACATAAAATAAAAAATAAAATAAAATCGTAATTGTCCGCAATTTTTTTTTTCGAACACTTTTGCGTTTCACAGGTATCCTGCACTTTAGCCGATTAAATCAAGGTCAGCATCAAGAGACAAAAATAAAGAAAACCCAACGCATTTGACTCCACCCTCTCGTTGATATAATTTTATTTAGCGGCAAGAGGACACTATCATTGTCTTTCAAATAATTTTTATTGCAGCTTTTTATTTAATACTAGTTTATTACACGTGATTGTATTTTAAAATTTTTATTATAGAATGCGCTCCATACCTATCATGAATAAAAAATATAAATTTATTACAAGAACGAAATATCATCATCATAAAGACAGAAAATTTTTATTGTCTAGGAAAAAACAATCAACAGTAAAAGCGTTCATGTGTTAGATATCATCAGGCAACCCCAGGAAGAGGAACCTTGTGATGGGTCGCACACATGCAAATGGATCCTATGTGAAGAATATGGGAATTTCCGCCATTGTCTAATGGAATACATAGTTTGACTCAGTAATATGTGAGGGGATATCGGTCAAAGAATTGAAAAAATAGACTAGGGAAATATTAAACATTCCAATAGGAAAAGAATGTTTATGTTTATATAAATGAATCGTCACAAAGAGAACATAGACAGTCTGCCAAAGAAAAGCTAGGACTGGCCAACATCTGATCCAACGACACGCTACAGAAATGTAAAAACACCAGTGAGAATTTATAATCGGAAACGGATTTGAAATATAAACAATATATTTTTTATAGATCAACTGTGTTGTGATTTTACTCGCTGTTAGTGCGTGTAAATCTCGTACCAGCGACAAAAGTAAATGTTAACAATTATATAGACTGGACAAACAAATTTGGAAAATCCGGCCACAGTGAATACGTAACACACCAGTGATTCTTGGAAAGAAAGAAAGAAAGAAGCTACTGAAATAGGAAATATCCATTTGATGAAGACTATTAGACCAACAAGTCAAACGAGCTGAAACAAAGGAAAGCAAGTATAGATAAGACTGTTCTGAATAAAACATGTTTTGATAATATTTATAGAACTAGAATGAGACTAGCAATATCACGTCAGTGTGAGAGAGGGTGCAACGGGGAAAAAAGCGTGTGGCCAATCAAATTACTGATGCGGTTATGCAGCTATCATAAACCTTCAGTGGAACCTTTACTAGTTAAAAAGGAAAGGATTGAAAGATTTTTGGTCGGCAATATTCTAATAGCAGTGACCACGTTGATGTTGCTACCATGAAACATTTGATACCATGAAACCGACTGGATTCGAACTTGGTACATCAAGGTTTTCAGTGCGCGTCGTTACCCTGCTTCCAATAGAAATGAATGGTTCTCGTTTTGAGGAAGCACCTTGCTTTGATAAACTTCTGAGGCTGACCTTCATTCCTGATCTGAAATAGAAGTACTACATCACATCAGTTGCCAGAATCGCTGAGAAAATGGTGGAATCATTCTACAGCTTCAAAAATAATCTCACTTCTGACGCAGTCCTCTACCTGTACAAGAATCAAATACGACCCAGGATGGAGTACTGCTCCTCTTCTGCCTTGACAGGGTCCAAAACTGTTTTCGAAATTTAGTGAACCTTTTCACGTCAGTAGCACAGAAAAAAAAGCAACAAAAAGAAAATGCTTATTTTCCTTCTCTCTTTTACTTCCTTTCCTTCTCTTTTTTTCTTCCTTTCCTTTTACTTTGTCCTTTTCTTCTGTTTTTATCAGTTTAATCTCTTTTATTCTTTAATAATATTTGCTACTTGTTTTTTTTTCCTCATTGGATACTTTTTTATTATTTCTTTTTTTTTTCTAACTATTATGCTTCTTCGCTGTTTATTTTTTCGATTTATTTTTTTATTTAATTTTCCCTTTTCTTATTTTCTCTTTTTTGATACAAATACTTCTTATTCTTTCTTCTCTTCTCCCTCTTCGTCTTGTTCGTCTTTTCCTTTTCTTTTTTCCATTCACTTTCAGTTCTTCTTCTTCTTCTTCTTCTTCTTTTTCTTCTTCTTTTTCTTGTTGTTGTTGCTGTTCTTCTTCTTTTTCTTCTTCTTTTTCTTGTTGTTGTTGCTGTTCTTCTTCTTCTTTTTCTTCTTCTTTTTCTTGTTGTTGTTGTTACTGTTCTTCTTCTTCTTCTACTTTTTCTTGTTGGTGTTGTTCTTATTCTTATTCTTCTTATTATTATTTTTCTTCTTCCTCTTTTTCTTGTTGTTGTTGTTGTTGTTGCTGTTCCTCTTATTCTTCTTTTTCTTGTTGTTGTTGCTGTTCTTCTTCTTTTTCTTGTTGTTGTTGTTGCTCTTCTTCTTCTTTTTCTTGTTTTTGTTGTTGCTCTTCTTCTTCCTTTTCTTGTTGTTGTTGTTCTTTTTCTTCTTCTTCTTTTTCTTCTTCTTCTTTTTCTTGTTGTTGTTGTTGTTCATCTTCTTCTTCTTCTTCTTGCTGTTCTTCTTCTTCTTCTTCTTCTTCTTTTTTTTTTCTTGTTGTTGTTGCCGTTCTTCTTCTTCTTTTACTTCTCCTCCTTCTCCTCCTCCTCGTCTTTCTATTCCTCCTTCTTTTTCTCCTCCTCTTTCGGATCCTTCTTCTTCTACTACTAAATACTTCTGCTTTCTCTTTCTCTTCTTTTTCTTCTTTTTCGTTTTCTTCTCTTTCCTGATCTTTCTCCTTCCCTTGTTCGTTCTCCGTTCTTCGTTTTCTTCTTCTTCTTCTTCTTCTTCTTCTTCTTCTTCTTCTTCTTCTTCTTCCTTCTCCTCTTCGCGTCCTCCTCATTTTTCTCCAGGTCCTCCTTCTTTTTATCCTCCTCTTTCGTCTTCTTCTTTTCATTATTTTTCTTCTTATTTTCTTCTTCTCTTTTTTGTCTCATTCTTCTTGTCCTCCTTTTTTTATTCTTTTTCTTTATTTTCTACATCCCTCTCTCCTCCTCTTCCTTCTTCGTTTTTCTTTTTTCTTCTTCTTGGTATTCTATTCTTTTTTTTCTGTTTTTTTTTTTCCGCTCGTTCTAATATTCGCTCCCCACCTTATCCTCACCCGACCCCGGCTCATCTAATCTGTCTTCACCTCATATCAACTGTCACTAGTTTATTTAATTAACGCCATCACGACAAAGAAAATATGGCGCGTAAACAAAAAGATCCGCCAAAAGTTTAGGAATAGCACGAAATAAATGTGCTTCAATTTTTGTATCGATTTCTTTTAAATGTATTTTTCAGAATACAACGTCGTTCGAATCGTTTGATATTCGAACCCTTTTTAACGAATTTGCCACGATTTTCATTTTGTTTTTTTTGATTTTTACCTCTTGGACATTTCTCCAGGTTAAAATGACGGAAAGGCTTTCATCATTCGAACTAAATATTTGGGCTTTCAAAATAAAACACCTCATCTTTACACATTTTTAATGAGAATATATCATTTATGATCTAGACAAGAGACTCCCACTTCCCCACTAATAAATTTGTCTGGCGCATTTATTGTAGTGGATGGGGGCGGGGGTGGAGTAACCTGGGTAGACAATAAATTACATTTTAACAATTAGTGTCAACGTTCCCAACGCCACTTTGCTAATGCTTCTTTCCTTTAATTATATTAGTCATCCTTTAATTATATTATTATGATTAAACACGTAGCATAACGGCTAACACTGAGTCGTAGAATAGTCTATGTAAAGTTTTTTTTTTGATAGTTATAGAATTTTACTTTTTAATAATAATAATAATAATAATAATAATAATAATAATAATAATAATAATAATGCGATAGTCGTTCCAAAATTAAGGCCTGCCGTGTTTTAACTTACAACAATGAAAACTTACGAAGACAACTTATACAATTTTTATTTATTATTTAATAAGCGAGATTTTATGCTGCAGATAATATTTTTCTCCATAGTTACCGCAAATATTAATGCACATTTGTCAGTAATTCAATAACGCATCTCTGCTTCTAAGCACGTTCATGACAGGGGTTTATTTCTTAGAGACTCAGACCGCCAATATCTCCAACGGAGACATGAAACTTGAAGTTAATGAATGCACAAAAAGATAGTCATCATAACAATGCAATTTGAAAGTGTCCTATACCTCTACAAGGCCACCATTCGGTCATGTATGGAATATTGTAGTCACATTTGGGCTGGTGCATCTGCTACTAGGCTCTCACTTCTGGAGAGTGTTCAAAAGAGAATTTCCAACCACATAGGTCCTGAACTGTCATCTAGGCTCCAACCTCTGTTCCATCGACAGAATGTTGCATCCCTCTGTATATTTTACAAGTATTTTAATGGTGGATGCTTCGGCGAACTACGTACCCGTCGACGTATATACCCCCGATAATCCCGACCAACAGCAAACATCGCACCCCTACACAGTAGAGATCTCTAGATGTAAGAAACCCTTCTACTCTAATAATGTCTTCCCCAGAACTGCTAGACTTTGGAACTCCCTTCCTGGTACCAACTACCCCAACTGTACTGACATGCAGAAGTTCAAATATAATGTGAACAAACATCTTGCTGCTCAACTCCCTACAGAGTATCCCTGCAACTTATATCCCTGATAGTCGTCCCTACATCAAAGTGGCAATATGTATTGTTTGGGGTAAACTGTAAATAAAAAATGAAATACCTTCTCATTCATTAAGGCCAAAAAAAAGTAGAGGTCATTACTTTTATATAGCCCTTCTTGTGTGTGTGTTTGTGTTTGTGTGTATTCGTGTGTGTGTTTGTGTGTGTTTTTGTGTGTGTTTTGTGTGTGTTTGTGTGTGTTTGTGTGTGTTCGTGTGTGTGTTTTGTGCGTGTTTGTGTTTGCGTGTGTATTTGTGTGTTTGTGTGTGCGTGCGTGTGTTTGTGTGTGTGTTTGTGTGTGTGTTTGTGTTTGTGTGTGTTCGTGTGTGTGTTTGTGTGTGTGTTTTTGTGTGTGTTTTGAGTGTGTTTTTGTATGTGTTTGTGCTTGCGTATGTATTTGTGTGTTTGTGTGTGCGTGCGTGTGTTTGTGTGTGTGTGTGCGTATGTGTGCTTTTGTGTGTGCTTGTGTGTATGTGTTTTTGTGTGTGGTTTGTGTGTGTTTGTGTGTGGTTTGTGTGTGTTTGTGTGTGTGTTTGTGTTTGCGTGTGTGTTTGTGTGTGCGTGTGTGCGTGCGTGCGTGTGTTTGTCTGTGTGTTTGTGTGTGCGTTTGTGTGTTTGTGTGTGCGTGTGTGTGTTAGCGAAAGAGAGAAGGGTTTTAAAATGTTTCAAATTAGACATTACAACATTTATTATTCGAAACAAAGGATATAGAAAATTCGAAACAAGGGCAACAGATTAAAAGGGTTTTTTTCTTATTGCATGGACTTTCAAAGAATGGCTTTTTTGTAAGAAGAAAATAGCAAAATGCAACATATAAGGTTGGGAAGAAAAGTTCTTGCGGAATTTTAAATTTTGTTTTCAAGCGATATATTTTAAAATAAGTTTGCGTTATAATACCTTTACTTTATATATTATTTTAATGGGCGTTTCTATCTAATCGTTTGAATTACAATAGTTTTATAACAATTGTGTCTTCTTTT
>NW_027633491.1:50000-55000 GCF_053919585.1 Euprymna scolopes
GTAAAAAAATGCAGAACGTATTAACTATTATTTAGATAATTTTAACGCGAAAAAAAACAAAACAATTGGGACGTTGAAAACGTAAACAGTAAAACAATACGTTGTCAACGGGTCAAAGTTGCTTTATTTGTAAGAAAATTGCGACAGTTTACTTGTAATACAGAATAGTTGCAAAACATCCTCACCCTTCCCATATTAAATAATAATTTCTAAATAATAACGTTAATATTTCAGTGCGCAGGTCAAAATCTGCAAAAGAAACGATTTGTGTTTATTTGTTTACGCTGTCACGGGTTAATGTTTATGCGCGCATGCGCAACCGTATGTCGTAAACCGGAAAGTGGGTTACATCACTCGTTACAAGGTCATTTGAGTGTTATAATTATATAGATTACAATGAGTATTTGGCAAATATATTCGCCTAATTTCAGTTTTAATTGTTATATTTTCAGGAGATTAAAGGCAGGTAATATAGGTGTAATATGACAATTTAAAACCAAAAATATATCCAATTTACATTGAGTTTCATGTCTTAATTTGAATTTTACGAAGGAACATGAAATCGGTTCAGGGAATAAATGTTGGAGCTCATTCAGTGTTCGCGTCGAATCTATTCCGACCGATGATGTAAACAGCCAGGAGATGCCGAAGCGATTATCTAATCAGCTGCCAGAGGAAGACTAATTTCAGCGAAACCATGAAATTCATAGAAGCAAGGACCATGTTAAAGCGAAAATGGATTTCAACACGCTCTGTCAACGAGAAATCTTCCCTAGTTTCTTTAAATTAAGGAAAAGGGAGACGTCACGCTTTGAATTAATCGCCCGACTATATTCGTTTCAGCACACTCCGACTGCAAACCTAACTTGCCGGAAGCTAACGATGCGATGTTGCTAGTGATTCGGTCATAAATTAGATAAATACTTTGATTTTACTAATCATGGGAGGAGTATCTTCGCTTTTATTTCATTGAATCATTCAATAAAACTAAGAATGTTGGCTATTCGTTATTGTAACACGGCGGACAAGACATTCACAGAGTGAAGTACGTTTCTGTCTAAGATTGTTGTATAATAGGTTGTGAATTCCGTTAACGAGTCACTGGGTGACATTTTGAAGGTCAACATTTTAGGGTGAGAAGTAATCACATGAAATTATTAAATCTAAAATTAGGTTTTGCCTTATCTTTTTGAGTGGAGATTAGTTTATTGCTAATAGCCTGAGGTGTTATCACAAGACAATGCTACTGGGCTGCCCAGGCAATTTTTTCAGGTCAGAGTGTCTCTTCTTAAGAGGTCGCTTGCTATCTAATCCTAGTTTCGATCTTGGTGCCACAGTTCTTGCAGTGGGATGGAACCAAATAACCTTGGCGCAGTAGAATCGCTAACGTTTAAATTTCGATTTGTGTTCTCCGTGTTCCTCTCTTGTTCTCGTGATGTCATATTTATTAGCATTGGCAGCCAATCCTCTCCTCAGCGATACATCCTATAGCATCCCTTGCTTCTTTATTTTCTATCCTTTTAAATAAAATATCATTTTCTTGGCGTCCTTGTCAGGTGCGTTCGCATTTCAAACACAAATTTCTTGTCAATTTCCTTTTCCCTCCTGTTCTGTTCTATATATCTATTTTTACACGTATATATATATATATATATATATATATATATATATATATATGTATATATATATGTGTGGGTGTGTGTGTGTGTGTGTGCATGAATATCTGTGTGGATGCATGTGCCTAGCACGTGCGCCTAACACACGAAACCTTCTTTTGTCCACCATTTTGTAAGTCTGCTTTTTGTTCTGTCGACGTGTGTGGCACGACCCCTTTCTTACAAAAGGCGCAGAATCCATTTTTCTCCATTGTATCTCTCCCTTTCCCCCTCTGTCTCTCTCTCTCTTTCTCTTTCTCTTTCTCTTTCTCCTTCTTCTTACTTTTATGTAAGTCGTTCCGCGTTTTCATTGGACAGATACGATCAAAAATAAAATCACGTATTCGCAAATCAATACACGCGTATTTCACGTTTGTTCGCGCTAGAAGCGTCGGTCTTGACGGATGGAAAAGTGTCCAGCAAACCCAAAGTTATATTAAGCAATGCAGAATGTTCCAAATAAGCAGAAGAATCTTTCTTTTCTTTTTTTTTACAACAGTTGATAATATTGCTTAGCGAGCCCTTCTACAATATCTGTTGGAATGTTTGTTTGTTTCTTTTAACTTTTATAGTAGTTCTAAGAAACCCTTCTTGGTCTTAACACTCTATGTTATATATATATATATATATATATATATATATATATATATATATCACCTCACCAACGAGACGCTAAAAACTTTAACGCTAAAACTCCAATTTTAAAGTAACCCCCTCCCACCCCCGCATATTGCCCTTCCGCTCATGTATCCCTATGCCCTCAGCCACACCAGAAATGAACCTCCCAGATCCTCCCCCAAGAGTTCCTTAAACCCCAAAACAAAAACATTATCGACATACCAAACGCCCCCCACCTTCCCTCCTTGTTCCCTTCCTGTTTTCCTCTTCCACCCTCGTCGCACCCCCCTGACCTCATTAACTCTTCTACTCTTTCATCCCAAAATAGCGAACATTTCAGTAAAAGTCTGAGGACGCTACAGACGGCCAGAAAAACGTCCGTGTAGCCTAAACAGTAATGTAACTTAACAGAAAAATAAAACGTATATTTATTTATATATAGATATATATATATATGCATATATATATATATATACATATATATACATATATATATATATGTCACTAATGAGCTGTGAAACAGTGAAACAGTACTGCATGTGGGTGACTATATATATATATATATATATATATATATAGAGAGAGAGAGAGAGAGAGAGAGAGAGAGGGAGAGAGAGATTCCGTATTTACTATTATATTATCAATATATATAGTAAGTATTTAAAAAGTTTTTAAAAAAAAAAGATAACTTGTTCGCCAGCGCCGAGAATCGAAAGCAAACCGTTTAGCTTGCGAGTTTTTTCCTCTGGGGTTAATGCCTGACCTATGAAACCTTTTTCTGCTGCAAGGTTAAAAATTAAAACATGAATTAATAGCTATTACGATATCCGTTATGCCGTCGTTCGACATTCACCTGGCAAATTTTCATTTTTTTAAATTTCTACACTTTTGTACCGATTTTCCCAGCTAAAACCCAAATATAAATGTCGTTGTGGTTCGAATGCCTTATATATTAAGTTTAATGTATGTAGACAAAAATCTGACAGAGAAGTTTGGTTGGTAACTTTTTCAACAAATAAATATACGCATACATATATATATAGTGATGGAAGAGGTTTGTGTTTACTATAACCTTTTAACGCAAATATTACGCAAGTATAAATCATGTAGAATAACTGCATGAATATAATTGCACGTAATAGTTGACTAAAGATGATCATTCTTACGAAAACCGAAAATACTAATAGAGAATTAAGTAAAATGAATATTTTCAACATTATGAAGATTAGCTAGATCTTTTTCACAATAATGCGATTAGAGGACTCATATATAATAATGCTGTTTTTTTTTCTAAATAAATAGAAACATTTTGCTTTACTATGAATACCAATACACACAAAAATACAAACTCATAGGAGTATATATATATATAACTAAATTTATGTATTTAATAAAATATATATATATATACACTCCTATAAATATATATATATATATATATATATATATATATATATATATATATATATATATATGCATATATATTGCTGAGATGCAATAAATATTTGATATATGTATATTTTCCAATAAATATGGCAATAGATTCCTCAGCGATATTCTGCGGATTAGATTTCAAGGATTTTCTGCTGGCCAACATTGCTAATACGTGCCAATTCAAAATCTTGATTATAGTTTTACAGAAAGCGAGAACACGGAGTTATTATCCTACTCTAGTTCCCGTATTTCGCAAATTCGCTTCGAATAAAAGGAAATCGTAGAACAACACTAAGCCATATATCACCACATATGTGTTTCACGAGATATGATAAACTAGCAGGGGCACCTAACGATTGAAATTGAAGCTTGAATGACATTTAAGGACCTATCAAGTTGGCGGTTCTCTTTTGAACCCTGTCCCGGAATGACCGTCTAGTAGAAGATAAACCAGTCCAAAATGCGACAACACTACTCTATATATGGGCGCATGCTGGCCTTGTAAGGGTACAGGATACTTCCAGGCGTAAATGACTTTCTAGCAAGGTATATATACCCCACCTTACTCGCAGCGGCCCTGGTAATACTCTCAATGTATCTGATCCAGTTTCCCGTGAACGTTAAACCGAGGATTTTGAAAGAAGTACTTCCAGGCAATGTATCTTTAGCCATAGATATTGATAGTTGAGAAGGTTTCTTGTAATTATTGAAGAAAACAATCAATGTATCACATCATACTTTATTGGAAACAAAACATGTATAATTTCCCATTTTTCAATCAAATCGATTGATTGCCTGCTATAGTTGGGGACCTATCACAGTGAAGGAAGCTTCATATGCCTTAGTCACACAATACGCTTTAGTCTATATTGCACTGTAGAGAAATTGCTGTTGATTGTATAAACTTCTTTTTATATAATACCTTAAATTAAAGTTTCAAATGAAAAATCACTTATCATGCCTTTATTGTGCTCTAAGCAGAAACATTTATTTCGAAGGCACCTCTATCATACCATAGAACCTACTATTGATTTTATATGACTGGCCTTACTACTTGTCTTGTCATAGCTGCTTAAATTAAAGTTTAAAATGAAAAAAGTACAGTGTATATATATATATATATATATATATATATATATATATATAATGTTTAGATTTCAAATAATTATAAAAAATATAAATATATAGATAACAGATGTTTAATTTTCAACAATATTTCTCGTGGTTAACGTTAGACGGTTGGATTAGGTTCTTGCTAACGAAGTTAGAAATGTATTCTGTTGCCGGGTTCGA
>NW_027633491.1:60000-112500 GCF_053919585.1 Euprymna scolopes
AGGACAAAGAGGGCGAATAACTAGGAGTAAAAGAATGGAGTTGTTGAAAAACGTGAGAGGAGAAATTCGAGAGACGCGGGCTATATCACACACGGCTAGCAAGGCCACTTTAAGAAAATGGTATTTTAACGTCTAAAAACAAAGATACAGTAGCTTTATTTATTTAAATTATAGAGTTTCGGTTAGGTTCAGCTTGTCAGTCCTTGAGAGCAGTCTATCTAGAAAAAGCTACACGGTGCCTTAATTTTTTCTTGTTTTTTTTTACACGGTGATCACCACTTATCAAGGCCCGGAAGCCACTCAGGGATAAGGGTTATTGCAAGTACATTACGTTAGTGTGGAGATTTGATGAAGTGTTTAATTAAGGGGACGTTTCATTAGGAATTTGTTAACGTTGGACTTGAAGACATCCAAGTTGTAGTCAGGAGGGAAGCAGGCAGACGGAACAAAGTTCCACAGGCGTGCAGTTCTAAGAAATAAGCTTTGTTCATGGAATCCGCGTTTTGATTTAGGCACAGATATAGGGCGGGGGAAATTTTTCACAGTGGATTCAGCTAGACGGGTGTTTTTCGTGAAAGATTGGCGAGGGGGGACCAGAGATTGGAGTTCAGACGAGCAATTTTTATATGGGCAGTTTTATTGATAGTGCACACGACGAATTCAGGCGATATTGCTTATACAAAAGTGGATTACGTATTTAATCTAGACGGCCGGTATCATAAAAGGCTTCCAGACTAAGTACTCTCCTCTGGCTTTAACGCACTTGTACCGTTCCAACCACTTTAGAAAGGCCTCTTGAATGAGCGTGTCAGTGACCCCTATCACAGCCTCTTTCATCTCCATAATTGTCTCATAACAACAATCGCTTATGTTTTCCTTGAGCTTAGGGAATAAGCAAAAATCACGAGGAATAAGATCTGAACAATATGGAGAGTAAGAAACTGTCTTGATGCTCGTTTTAGTCAAATGGTCTGTGACAAGGATGGAGTTGTGAACTGGTGCATTTGCGCAAATCTTCCACATCTTCAGTTCAACGCGAATAACTATGCGTACAGTTCCCACACTGGCATTAAACCGTGCACTTATTGTCTCTCTGTAAACACAGTCCTTATCATTAAAATTCTTTATTTCGCCAATCAACTTGTGTGTTATGACTTCTCTACGCCTCCCACACGTCTCATCCTCCTTCAGACACTCCCGGTCTTCCTTGAATCTCTTATGCCACTTAAAACTGGTGCTCGATTCACGCAAGATGGTTCAAAAGCAGTCTGAAGTATTCCCTAGGTTTTTGTGGCATATTTTTTCCAAATTTAAAAGAGAATATTTTTTGCATATTGTTATTTTAAAGATCCACCAAGTCTAGATTCGCCCATGTATGGAGTATTGCTGCGATATCTGGGCTGGTGCATCTGCTACTAGTCTCTCGCTCCTTGACAAGGTTCAAAAGAGAGTCGCAAACCTGATAGGCCCTGAACTGGCATCTAAGCTTCAGCCTCTGTCCCATCGAAGAAATGTTGCATCCCTCTGCCTGTTCTACAAGTATTTTAGTGGTGAATGCTCTGACGAACTGCAATCACTTGTGCCCCCACGACGTGAGCACCCTCGACAAACCCGACAGGCTGCTAAATCCCACCCCCACACTGTAGAGATCCCTAGATGTAAAAGATCTTTTTACTCCAATAGTTTCTTCCCCAGAACCGCCAGACTCTGGAATTCCATTCCAGGTCCCTGCTTCCCCAACAGTACTGACGTGCAGAAGTTCAAGTGTAACGTGAACCGACACCTTGCTGCCCAAATCCCTACATAGTACCCGAGTAGTGTTGCCCCTGATAGTACACCAAAGTGGCAATTTGCCTTGTTTGGGGTGAAAATGTAATTAAAAAAAAAAAGATTGCATTTTTGAAATTCGCCAGCTGTGACAATCAGGTCTTAGTAAAGTGAATTTCAATTCCTCCTGTAGTTTTTCATTTGAATCTGGAATCATAAAATTGTCAGTCATCTCAAAAACTGTGCAGCAGTAACATACTGAATTTTGAAGAGTGTGTGACAATTTTAAATATTTTGACGAAAAACGTCTGGAATATTATTGGAGGCATCTCGTATTTATTTTGGTAGATAAAATAATTGTACTGCACTAATTTTATATAGGATAGCAAGTAAATGAGATTAACAATAGTTAAGGCTTGTCTCTGATTTGAAATTCAAAATATTTTTATATCGTTGGCAAAAGAGGAAGACAGAAAAATGGACAAAGGGGGACTAATAACGAATGGAATTGTTAAAAAGGGTGAGAGGATGAATTCGAGAGACCTGCCATGGAAATAACGATAAAACAAGGATAGGCTCGTAACGTCTCTTCTGTGGGAGAGAGGTTGCAGGGTAGAGAAAAGGGCATCCCCCACTAAGCCACGAAGTCTATTTTGTACTCTGTCAAGGCATGATAGGCTGTTTTTAGCAGCTCCTGCCCAGATATGGCAACAGTATTCCATCCTTCTCCTAAAGTCAGTTCTCTCTATCGATCTAAACGCTTTCTCATAGCCGATGCCATTTTTTATCTCTACAAATCTATTATAAGACTATGCACGGAGTACTGTTGTTATATTTGGGCTGGTAAATCTGCGTCCCATTTGAAGGTTCTTAATAAATTGGAGAAAAGGATATGTAATTTGATTGGCCCAACACTATATCCTTCACTGCAACCTCTCTCTTCCATAGACGTGATGTTGCTAATCTCACTTTTTCTAAATGTAGTATTATGGTTTGTGTTCGTCAGAATCGCCTGATTATTCTCTGCTTCCTTTGTTTCAGCTCGTTTAACTCATTTAGTCTACTGGTCTTCACTAATTCATTTTTATGCCTCATTTTAATACACTTTTCTTATTTCAGTAGCCTTTTTTTAAGAACTACATTGTTGTGGAACTCTCTTCCTGCTTACTGTTTTCCTTCTATCTACAGCATTGATCTTTTCAACACTGTGGTCAATAGACATCTCTTGTTTTTGAAATAATCCTCTTTTGTTTTCATTAGCTCTTTTCATCAAGTAGCTTCATGCCTTGTCTCGAGAGATTTCCATAAAAAAGCAATGCATTTTACTTTCATTGTTTCTCAGGAATTCAACACTTTTCTCGGATTGGCGCCTATCCTCGCAAAAAAAAATGAAATTCTCCAACGAGGAAAAAAAAAAAAACAGGAAAAAATATTTAATTTTAAAATAAAAGACAGGAGCAAAAAAAAAAAAATAGTTTCTTAAAAAATATTATGGGTGGGTCTAAGTTTTTATCGATTGCTTTCTCATCGGATAATTTTTTTAAAAAGTCGAGTAAAATATATCGATTTGTGAGAAGAGAAAGAAAGTAAAAGAAAAAAATCGATTATAGTCATCGAAGCAGAATTGACTAAAAGGGACCGCAAAAATAGAATCAGAGATGTTTGAAGGAATCGCCATAACCGGTATTGTTTAGATACAAACATTTGATTTACCTTGGCCTTCGGGCCGGGATGAAAGTGTAGTATCTGTTCCGGCAGATGCTGCAAGCTATGACTAGCTATGACTAGCAAAGACGAGATGTGGGGGCAACCCCACATGCCTGACCATTAACCAGCTCCCATTTCCCACCTCTCGGGAGCTGGTCCCCTTTTTCCCTTCCCCCTCCCTTCACTCCTCACATTAAAAATCGGCCTTGTGCCTAATTTGCTCGGTGGGGGAGCAAATAAACACCATCTGTTCCGGCAGATGCTGCAAGCTATGACTAGCTATGACTAGCAAAGAGGCGATGTGGGGGCAACCCCACATGCCTGACCTTTAACCAGCTCCCATTTCCCACCTCTCGGGAGCTGGTCCCCTTTTTCCCTTCCCCCTCCCTTCACTCCTCACATTAAAAATCGGCCTTGTGCCTAATTTGCTCGGTGGGGGAGCAAATAAACACCATCTGTTCCGGCAGATACTGCAAGCTATGACTAGCTATGACTAGCAAAGACCAGATGTGGGGGCAACCCCACATGCCTGATCTTTAACCAGCTTCCATTTCCCACCTCTCGGGAGCTGGTCCCCTTTTCCCCTTCCCCCTCCCTTCATTCCTCACATTAAAAATCGGCCTTGTGCCTAATTTGCTCGGTGGGGGAGCAAATAAATAAGAGCTAGGACTAGCTATGACTAGCAAAGACCAGATGTGGGGGCAACCCCACATGCTTGACCATTAACCAGCTCCCATTTCCCACCTCTCGGGAGCTGGTCCCCTTTTTCCCTTCCCCCTCCCTTCACTCCTCACATTAAAAATCGGCCTTGTGCCTAATTTGCTCGGTGGGGGAGCAAATAAATACCATCTGTTCCGGCAGATGCTGCAAGCTATGACTAGCTATGACTAGCTATGACTAGCAAAGACCAGATGTGGGGGCAACCCCACATGCCTGACCATTAACCAGCTCCCATTTCCCACCTCTCGGGAGCTGGTCCCCTTTTTCCCTTCCCCCTCCCTTCACTCCTCACATTAAAAATCGGCCTTGTGCCTAATTTGCTCGGTGGGGGAGCAAATAAATACCATCTGTTCCGGCAGATACTGCAAGCTATGACTGGCTATGACTAGCTATGACTAGCAAAGAGGCGATGTGGGGGCAACCCCACATGCCTGACCATTGAAAAGACATTTTTCATAAATAAAGATTGTTTGAATTTGAAAGTTTTTTAAAATTTCCCAATGCCTGAGTCAGATTAAAATTACAGAAATATTTCCTCAACAGTAAAAAATCTATGTAAGTTCGAAAGTAAAGAATCTATGTGAGTTCGAAAGTAAAGAATCTATGTAAGTTCGAAAGTAAAAAATCTATGTAAGTTCGAAAGTAAAGAATCTATGGAAGTTCGAAAGTAAAGACTCTATGTAAGTTCGAAAGTAAAGAATCTATGTAAGTTCGAAAGTAAAGAATCTATGTAAGTTCGAAAGTAAAGAATCTATGTAAGTTCGAAAGTAAAGACTCTATGTAAGTTCGAAAGTAAAGACTCTATGTAAGTTCGAAAGTAAAGAATCTATGTAAGTTCAAAAGTAAAGAATCTATGTAAGTTCGAAAGTAAAGAATCTATGTAAGTTCGAAAGTAAAGAATCTATGTAAGTTCGAAAGTAAAGAATCTATGTAAGTTCGAAAGTAAAGAATCTATGTAAGTTCGAACGTAAAGAATCTATGTAAGTTCGAAAGTAAAGAATCTATGTAAGTGCGAAAGTAAAGAATCTATGTAAGTTCGAAAGTAAAGACTCTATGTAAGTTCGAAAGTAAAGAATCTATGGAAGTTCGAAAGTAAAGAATCTATGGAAGTTCGAAAGTAAAGAATCTATGTAAGTTCAAAAGAAAAGAATCTATGTAAGTTCGAAAGTAAAGAATCCATGGAAGTTCGAAAGTAAAGAATCTATGGAAGTTCGAAAGTAAAGAATCTATGGAAGTTCGAACGTAAAGAATCTATGGAAGTTCGAAAGTAAAGAATCTATGTAAGTTCGAAAGTAAAGAATCTATGTAAGTTAAAAAGTAAAGAATATATGTAAGTTCGAAAGTAAAGACTCAATGTAAGTTCGAAAGTAAAGAATCTATGGAAGTTCGAAAGTAAAGAATCTATGGTAGTTTTAAATCCTTCTGCTACTTTTTGGACAAACTGTGTTAGCCTTGGATACTATTCTCACAAGGTTTTGGATAAGTAACCTATGACCTTCTTCTCGGTGCGTTTTGCACTACTCGGAAATCTTTATACAAGTCAGAGGAAGACATATAGTGAGAGAGAGAGCGGTAGAGGACGGAGCTAAGGAGGAAAGAGAAAGAGAGAGGAAGATAGAAGCAAAAAATAGGATGAACAATGGTAGGATATATATATATATATATATATATATATATATATATATATATATATATATATATATATAGAGAGAGAGAGAGAGGGGGGGGAGAGAAGGAGAGAGAGAAAGAAACAGACAAAGGGAGAAAGTAGGAGAGAGAAATGTTGATATATATATATATATATATATATATATATATATATATATATATATATATATATATATATATATAGTGGGTTAAGAAAATATACATGCAATTAAGCTACACAGAATATTCCGCGTTTCATTCTCGTGATAATTCATCAGGCTGACGAATTCATTTTTCGCACAATTTATCTTTTTTCGTTTTATAATAATATTTTGAACTCACTCTTTTTTTCCTTGTACCCATTTATGAATTATTTCACGGAATCCTACATTTTGGATGAAATTGGAATATCTTCCAGAAATGCGATCTCTTTGGATTTTTACTTCTGGAGACAGAAATTAACCAACTTTTCTTGGATTTTACCGTTATTGGATATTCTACTCTTCACCTGGCCATCCATTCACGTGAAATCATTTTTCTTTTTTCCCCCATTCCCCCTGCTTCACTATTTTTTACCTTTTACCAAGTAAGCTGTATGGCTTACTGGTAATTTAATTAAATACTTTGCAAGCTAAACCGATTCAGCATTTTGTTAATTCCTAGCCTCTGATGAGAAGGGAAGTATTTCATTCGAAACTCCGCGGAATACACCGTGTATACAATAACAATTATATCATGGGGCACTATCTGATCCCCATCTGGCATCAATTGGGATGGATGGCTCTCGTCTGGGAGAGGCCCCGTGTTTTGACAAGCTTCTGGGTTTGACCTTTACTCCTGATCTGAAATGGAACACGTACATCATGTCTGTTGCCAAGGTCGCTGGAAAGATGGTCGGATCCTTCTACCGCTCCAGAAGATATCTCACTACTGATGCAATTATATATCTATATAAAAGCCAAATACGTCCAAGGATGGAATACTGCTGCCATATCTGGGCAGGAGCTGTTAAAAAGCCTATCCTGCCTTGATAGAGTACAAAATAGACTTAATGGCTTAGTGGGGGATGCCCCTTACTCTACCTTGCAACCTCTCTCCCACAGAAGAGACGTTGCCAGCCTATCCTTGTTTTATCGTTATTTCCATGGCAGGTTCTCGCCTGAATTCCAATCTCTAGTCCCCCCTCGCCAATCTTTTACAAAAAACACCCGTCTAGCTGAATCCACTTTGAAAAATTTCCCCCACTCTTTATCTGTGCCTAAATCAAAACGTGGATTCCATGAACAAAGCTTCTTTCTTAGAAATGCGCGCCTGTGGAACTCTGTTCCGTCTCCCTGCTTCCCACCGGACTACAACTTGGATGTGTTCAAATTCAACGTTAACAAATTCCTAATGAACCGCCCCCTTAAATAAACACTTCATCAAATCTCCACACTAACGTAATGTACTTGCAATAACCCTTATCCCTGAGTGGCTTCCGGGCCTTGATAAGTAATGACATCTGTGTAATATATATATATATATATATATATATATATATATATATATATATATATATATGCACCAATGAGATATAGGTATATAATGTTTATTTTGTATTTTGTGATGTACTTTTTATTCTTCGAATTCCTAGTTTGTTTAGAGTGTTGCAAATCATTGAATTATCGGTTAAATACGTAAAAGATGGCGGTCTATGAGAAAAGTGACTGGTGTATATAATTTTTTGCTTATTGATTTTGGTCTGGCTTTTTTGTTTGCATTTAATATAAAATATTTGGGGTATTGCAATGTTTTGCAAGAATTTTCCGAGTTAATTCAGTTCTTCGTCGAGATATTCCGGATTACAAATTTTATTTTCTTCAGTCTAATCAACAATTAGGAAGTCCTGTAATAAAGATTAAGACCCTGATGAACGTATTACTTGATTTGTTTATTTTTCATCTCTCCATATCGTGGAAATATTATTTCTTTTATTCACATATACATACACCCCACCCGAATATCTTATAAAGAACGAATGTAATTTGAACTCTCGTTTTAATATCGTTCTTTTATTATTCTGATGAAATGGTATCCTTGAATTTGGATTCCACTGTAACATGTACTCATATTTGTAACCAATAATTTTTGTATAAAAACAGACTATATACTAGCTCTGTCCTAAATTGAGCACTCTTTAATAATCATGCGAGTTTACGCCTAAGAAATCAATCTATACAACAATTATACACTGAAAACGGACGGACACATGTTTCCACCTACCAAGAC
Organism: Euprymna scolopes; assembly: GCF_053919585.1. Classification (NCBI taxonomy): domain Eukaryota; kingdom Metazoa; phylum Mollusca; class Cephalopoda; order Sepiida; family Sepiolidae; genus Euprymna; species Euprymna scolopes. The sequence continues at coordinate 68,110 of NW_027633491.1, forward strand.
CGAGTATATATATATATATATATATATATATATATATATATATATATATATATATATATATATATATATATATATATAGGGGTGTTTTTGGTTTGGCGCGATTAATCGGTATCGGAAATCGGAGAAATCGGAACTTTTAGTGGTATTGGAATCTGTCTCTGAATCTGAAATATTTTCCGACGCCAAAACCGTTTCCTTTAATTATCTTTATTTTATTTTATTTTTGTCAAAAACAAAATCTCCTACTTCCGAGTTCAATAAATATTTATTGATTTAAAGCTACCAGTATGAATAAAATCTATAGCCCACCTCCTCCCACTAGAGCTTTTATTTTCATGCGTTTGAGAATATATATACACTTGGAACAGGTGCTTTACAGTAATCGAAAAAATAACAATATTATAATTAAATATTTAGAAACCATTAAAAGAATCGGAATCGGTAATTGTACTGGAATCAGATGTGAATCGGGAAAAAGATTAGAATCATGACATCACTATGGAAAGCAATCAAACGAAGTGCTCAATTAATTTTTATGGATCTATCCATTAATAATTTTGCATTAATATAATATCAACACGATATGCTCAGAAGTAGGGCGCGAAACACATCGAAAAAATAATTCATTGAGTTCATTAATAATTATGAAGAATTCGCCCCGGGCCATATTCCGCCATGTTGGATCTCGGAGTAAGCGTTACAACCATTCCGGAAGAGAATTCTTCGAGAGGAAATAAATGAGAAAACGTCAGGGAACGATCTGTTTATAAAATATGAATAATACCAAGGGAACATTATTTTTCTGACCTGTGTACGCTCTGGGCTTGAAACATATGTGGCCAAGTTAGTTTGACATGATTCATATAATGTATACATATATCCCTATCTATACTATGGTACAAAAGAAATATAGTTTCTGTGCGATATATATATATATATATATATATATATATATATATATATATATATATATATATATATGCATTGTGCGAAATTAATCTCACAAACACAATACTCCCTGGCTGAGGCAAAAATAATTCCACAATTACAAAACCATACCTTTAAACTCAAATTTTATTCAGTTATAACATCAAAGAAAGGTTATTGGTCCGGGTACAGTCCTTGCAAAACGGTGGGCCAGTTTTGCCTCCCAAATTGGGAACCAGTAGTTAACTCCTTTTGGTTGGAGTGGTAGCGTGGTTTTCCTTCGAAAAGGTTCATGATAATTCATGGTGTTCTCGCCAAGAGTTTTGGTGCCTTTAATTAGGCATAAATCGAGTCCTTTGCGATCCCAATTGAATTGAGAAAAGTTCAAACATTTATGTGATATAAACATGATAAAAATGTTCAAACTTGCCATCCTCTAATTGGGATATCTTCGGCAAAATATAAAGGTGTCTCTGCTTGTAGAGATTTCAAGTCCTTTTTCACCAAACATTTAGGTGAAATAAACACGAATAAATTGTTGTGGCTCCATTCTCAATAAGGCATTATTCTCGGAGCTGACTTTTAGCGAGTCTCGCTCTTGCCGGAGGTTTTCGTAGACTAGAAAAACAAAACGGATCTTTACAAAAAAGGCGCCAAGTAATTATCTTGGCCGATTCATATTAACCAATCACAGGCTGCCTACAAGAAATGTGTGTAGGCGGCTTCAAACATGAACATGGCATTGTAACTAGAATTTCTCTCAACATATATATATATATATATATATATATATATATATATATATATGGAGAGAAAGATGGAATGAGAGAGAGGGCGAGAGAGGGAAAGAGAGAGAGGGAGAGAGAAAGTTTTCTATGGGCTTCGAAATAGCTGGGCCGATTTTTTTAAAATTTTATACAAATGTATTTAAAGTGTCTGACATTATCCTTACATAAATTTTGTATTGGAACGTCTCCGACGAATGTATCGCTAATTGATAATCTATAAAATCCAATCGAAAAAGGAACAGGCGATTTTGATCAAAGGTAACACATTATGCAGCCTAACATCACAAGAAAGGTCCGGCATATGAAATTAAAAAAAGGTTCTTGGATAGGACAGGGGTGCTTCCGAAATGAATGTTTCTGTTTAGAGCAAAATAAAATAATGATACTTGACTATTACAATTTAAAGTGTAATTAAAGTGATTATACAATAAATCATTTACTAAAATACAAAGTAAGTGCTCTATAGTGCAATGTAGACTACAATGCCTCTGAATCTTCTTTTCTAGAGAGGTGTTCTCACTAGAACATGCAATCAATCGATTTGATTGTAAAATGGGCGATTGCAGCACTTTCAAAAGTAATGTCAGTCTGGAAAGGGTGGAACGTGTGGTGACTCTCGTTCGATCCCGACAATATATATATATATATATATATATATATATATATATATATATATATATATAAATTCTTAATTAGTTTTTATATAAGAAGTCATGTGTTGCTACACAGGCATGAGCATGTTTCAGTCAGCTTGTTATCAGTGACTAGAGACGTCTTCAGGTGATACAGCTTATGTGAACGACAAGTTTTTCATTGCGTCCAAGTGGCATTGTGCCTTGTTTGGAGTAAAAAAAATGATAACAAATATATATGATTATATATATATATATATATATATATATATATATATATATATATATATATATATATATATAAATATATGTATATATATGCATAATATATGTGTATATATATATGTAATATACTATATATATGTTTATATTATATTACACACACAGACAGACACATGCACACACACACACACACACACACACACATATATATATATATATATATATATATATATATATATATATATATATATATATATATATATATACACTGGATATCTCATTAAAATGTATACACTCTTTAAATTACCATAAAACCAGCATTTATTATCAGAAAGAAAAGTTTCATACATCAAAATACTGTGAATAAATATAGAAACCAGTTAATTATCGAAAGTGTTCAAATTATTGGCTATTGTGGTCCATGAACAGTTGACAACATTCACTGATTGAATCGAAAACGTTCCTAATCAGTTTAATTGGTATGTTGACACATCTTCTTTTAATGGTTGCTTTCAACTCATTCATTGTAGCGCATTTTGTGGTTATGATATGTTTATCATGCCTCTACCCCCCCTCCCAAGAAAAAAGAAAAAACTCCATAAGAGGGTCAAATCCGGTGAGCCTGCACAGTACTCGATACTTTCTCTTCGTCCTAACTATATGTTTCGCAGGTGACTATCAAGATATGATCTTACGTCATGATTAAAGTGGGGAAGTTATTGATCCTGCTGGGAGTACCATTCTTTATTCCTAAAATCTCTTGGAAACGTGGCGGTGCGGATATGTCTGACTGATGAGCCCAAATGAGAGCGAAACTCGAATCATAGACTTCCGGTTTGTTGGCTTGCATGGCTCTTGTGGGATGCGGCGTTCTTTGGGCTGTGGAAATAATTATATATAATCTCTCACATTCTGAAAATTACATATATATCTATATATCTATATATCTATCTATTTCTCTCTCTCTCTCTTTCTCTCTCTCTCTCTATATATATATATATATATATATATATAATACGCTTATCAACAGTTTACTTAAATTACAGAAAAAACGTAGCATGTGTTACGGATATTTTCTCTGTTGCTCATAATTTTTTTCGAATATATTTATCCAGATCCTCCTTATTAGAAGAAAATGGGTTGCAACAAGTGTCAAGTTGGGGATGTTATGTTTTTATCTCCTCCCCCAAAGAAAATACAGAAATTGATGTTTTACCTTTCAAAGAGATTTGCAAAGTTTATAGTGACAACGGTATAGGAGAATCAGTTTTTCGGAAGTACTTTGCAAAATACAAAACAAGAAAAAACAGGCAGTGATTCACTTAAAACAATTTTAGACTGGCTGATTTTCGTTAAACAAAAATTGAAGAAAACTCAATTGCTACAACCCTTGTGCAATAGTTGTCAGTTTTTTTTTTTACCATTAAATATTGTTCGTAGACATTTTGTAAACATTGTTTTTAAAAAATAAAAAATAATACTTCTATTATGTTTTAAACGACTGTAATAGTTTATTTTGGAAGTATATTTCATAAAGAAAATTGACAACCCACTTTAAAAACAGAAATTACGAGTTTTATATATTTTATTCGCAGTTTTTTGTTGACTCTTCTGGCGGCCATGTTGTAAGCCCTAACGGTATTTTTGGAGATTACCCTCAATTGCTACAACCCTTGTGCAATAGTTGTCAGTTTTTTTTTACCATTAAATATTGTTCGTAGACATTTTGTAAACATTGTTTTTAAAAAATAAAAAATAATACTTCTATTATGTTTTAAACGACTGTAATAGTTTATTTTGGAAGTATATTTCATAAAGAAAATTGACAACCCACTTTAAAAACAGAAATTACGAGTTTTATATATTTTATTCGCAGTTTTTTGTTGACTCTTCTGGCGGCCATGTTGTAAGCCCTAACGGTATTTTTGGAGATTACCCTCAATTGCTACAACCCTTGTGCAATAGTTGTCAGTTTTTTTTTTACCATTAAATATTGTTCGTAGACATTTTGTAAACATTGTTTTTAAAAAATACAAAATAATACTTCTATTATGTTTTAAACGACTGTAATAGTTTATTTTGGAAGTATATTTCATAAAGAAAATTGACAACCCACTTTAAAAACAGAAATTACGAGTTTTATATATTTTATTCGCAGTTTTTTGTTGACTCTTCTGGCGGCCATGTTGTAAGCCCTAACGGTATTTTTGGAGATTACCCTCAATTGCTACAACCCTTGTGCAATAGTTGTCAGTTTTTTTTGCCATTGAATATTGTTAAGAAAACGGATTAATTAATGAAACTCCTTGAGGATTTGGGAACGATAATGGAAACGGGACAATTTGATTATTTCAGATTACGGCTGAGTAAGAATGTGTTTATAATTGAGTTGAAAATGACTATGTTGTAGTCAGCTCGGAAGCAGTACAGTGGCAGTGTATTTCAGGGGAAAACAGTGTTTTTTTGTAAATAAACTTTTTACATTGAAATTCTGTCTAGGTTAAATTATCCAACGAAAGAAAAAAAATGATTAAAAGTCATTGTATAAATACGAATGTTGTTGTGAATGTTTGGGGTTCAGTCAGCAGTTAACACGAATCCAAATTTGACTAAGGCCAAAACCTACGCGAGTTTTTAAGATAATGCCAGTAAGAGCACTTTGAAATTGAGCAAAATTTAATTGTTTAAGAAGACAAAAAGAATTTCTTTACCCAGAATGGTATTTCTTGGAAAAAAAAAACTTCGCACATGGAAATTTAATTTCGTGTAAGTTACACAGAAAAAGTAAAATTTTGAGTGTCTGTTATAATTTTTTTGAAAGAATCAAAAATTGATATAAAATATGTTTTAATTAGTTGAGAAGCAGCCTCAAGGTATTGTGTTCCACAGAAAGGTATTACTTGAAGGCTCACAGATGACAAAGTAAGGAATTTTATAATGGTTAGGGTTAGGGTTAGATTGGTCTACGATGGACGCATTATAAGAATCCTATTGAGCGTGGAAAATAAGTATAATTTTATGGATGGAAAGAACACAACGTAAAATTCATAATATAGAAAGAAAACAACGTAAAATTCATAATATAGAAAGAACACAACGTAAAATTCATAATATAGAAAGAACACAACGTAAAATTCATAATATAGAAAGAACACAACGTAAAATTCATAATATAGAAAGAACACAACGTAAAATTCACAATATAGAAAGAACACAACGTAAAATTCATAATATAGAAAGAACACAACGTAAAATTCATAATATAGAAAGAACACAACGTAAAATTCATAATATAGAAAGAACACAACGTAAAATTCATAATATAGAAAGAACACAACGTAAAATTCATAATATAGAAAGAACACAACGTAAAATTCATAATATAGAAAGAACACAACGTAAAATTCATAATATAGAAAGAACACAACGTAAAATTCATAATATAGAAAGAACACAACGTAAAATTCATAATATAGAAAGAACACAACGTAAAATTCATAATATAGAAAGAACACAACGTAAAATTCATAATATAGAAAGAACACAATGTAAAATTCATAATATAGAAAGCGCATACATTCTTTTAACAAACCGCACTCGAAAACGGCGGTATAAATTTTGTTACTATATAGATTTTAAGGGGGATTAAAAGGTATTAGAAAGGAATTTACTATACGAGACAAGAAAATCCGACCATTTATTAGACTTCGTGCAGTTGACACTAAATTAAACAAGATTTTTTAGCAAACACAGGCATCCCATATCTCGCCTACACAAACATGTCGGACGTTACTCTCTTTTCAAAAAGTATCCAAAAGAAGTTAACTGATGTTTTTGAAAAGAAACAAAGAGAACCAACAGACTAATTCTAACTATATTGCTTTCTCGCGTACCATTCGAAGGTATTAATGATTTTCCTTAGAATTTTATTTTATAAGATGAGAAAGATAAAAAAACAAAATCGATAGATAATTAAAAAAAAGAAAAACTCGACTCCAAGCACATTAATATTCAACAGCGATTCGCGGAATTCCACCGTCTTTTTTTTTTTTTTTTTTTTTTCAGACATTCCTCCGTATTCTCTCCTTACGCATTTCCATTCGCTGTGCGTTTATCTGCCGTCCAACCTTGCTGTACCATCATGCGCTCCAGACATTATAAAACGGGAAGATATTTTAAAAGGCTCAGCTCGACTTCATGAATAAAACATACAGCGCGTTTTTAATTTATAGGAAAATCCTACGAATGACTCCAGTGCTTGCCTTTTGCCAACTATTGTCTTTTTCCATTTTTTGGTTCTTTTTCTTTTTTTTTTTTTTTTTTAGAAAAGAAGGAATATCATTATTTAATTGCAAAAACGAAGGACGAAAGAACCGAGAAAAAATAAAGACAAAAAAGACTGATGAAGAGATATATTCTAAATACATTGGAATTAATATACGAAGAATCCATGCAATACTATTATTTGAAGAAAGAAGAGACAACCTGTTGGAGTATGTATATTCATTACTATTATACTAAATGTGAGTCAATCTACGTTTATATATACATGGTTTCTATAAAATTCGTGAAATATATCAACACTTACCTTTAAATTCACCCTTGTCAGTTTATCCGTTATAACTACGCCTTGGAATTTTTGAAAATTTGCACAAACATTAAACATGATATGAGTAAAAAAGTAACAGAAGGAATTTTCTGGAAAAACTCCGGTTACCCTCCTAGCAGTGCTTTTCGTGTTAAAATGGCAAAAAAAATGTGCTTATTAAAAAAAATGATGCCTTGGGTTTTTATAAAACTTTCTGAAAAGTTGTAACTAACTGATTTCTATATAATTTTGTTTGTCTATACTTCGCGATAACTCTTGGGTGTGCCTCAGGGGTCGTTTTAGGGCTAATAAAAACACTTCATTTTTGGGACCATTTAACCGCATTTGTCCAAAATTTTCTGTGTATGTCCATTTAGCAGTTTTGCATGGTGTTAGACTCAGATTTAAATATGTTAAGGCCTTGGGGATTTTGGGGAGGTAAACTGGGTAGGGGAGCAAATGTTGGATTTTGTCATGTATTTCATAGTGCCTAATTCAAATGTACATATGTTAAGGCCTAAAACTGCACTGTTTGTTCATTTTCACTAGAGTTTGATATCCCCTGGGGAATTTTAGGGCTAAATGGGTGAGGTGAGACAAATGCTGATCTTAGTCATTTTTTATGCCTCGTTCACTGTGCACTAACGGGGGATCATGCAGGCTTCACTTGTTTCCATTAAAAATAGTCTATAAACATGCTATAAAGTTTCATGTATTTAGTTTAAAGTATAGTTTTCCACAGAGACTTTATACACAAACGCAGAGGCACATCCATATATATATATTGTAAAACTGGTAATTAGTAAAAACCTGAAGAGAGTGCTCAATACTATTGCAGAGCAAATATGTTTTTTATTTTTTTATTACCGTGTTATCTGTTTGGTTACATATGTTTGGAATGTTGGACCCTGTTTACGATCCAATAAAAACACTTCTTCCAAATACTAACAACCATATCTGTAAGGTCTGACGAGGCTGGTGGATCGTAAATATGGTGCAACATCCGAAACATATGTAACCAAACAGATAAAACGGTTATAAAAAATAAAACATATATATATATAGTTATATATATAGTTATATATATATATATATAAATATATATATATAGTTATATATATAGTTGTATATTAGCACAATCTTGCTTGAAATATATATATATATATATATATATATATATATATATATATATAATTATATATATAGTTGTATATTAGCAATATCTTGCTTGAAATGGTTTGTATGAGGTAGAGTATAGAAATTAAAAAGTCTTCCTATTCTGGAATATAATCCCATAATTTTATTTAATGAAAAGTTAGTAAACAAAGGCACGAGATGGTCCAATATTGTTTACACATATTCTGATATTTTTTTTATTATACTTGGATTGCGTGGATAAAATTTTTAAGGGTAAAAAGTCTCTCTCGTTTGTTTCTTTCTCTCGTTTATTACTTTATGTCTATCTATCTACCAACGCACATACATAAATATCTGTGTGCGTGTGTGTAAATTCATACATAAATGTCTGTGTGCGTGTGTGTAAATTCAAGGTGTTCGCAAACTCGTCCAAACTTAAGGGCATGAGTATATTTTAATTTGCGATGAGAAAAAAGTTTCATACACGTACATTTATTGTCACGAATTTTTTTTTAAATATACAAGTACAGACATGTTTTTTTATTCAAATCGATTGTGAATGTAATTATGTACGCAACAAAATATTGTCTATTAGTAGATTTGAAACCGATAAAAAAACTTGTGTTTCAGATATTAGTGAAAATGTGTTGGCAATTTTTTTCTTATTGTATTACTCTTTGTGTTGTTAATGATAGAGGGCGTGTTGGAACTTAAATGAAATTTAAATAAAACTTTGAAAATATAGATTTTCCGTCTTTCGATCCGTTGTACAGAAATTTCTATCGCAAATGGAAGTAACATTATATTTTAAAAAAATGCATCTAAATATTATGAAGACCCTGTTTTTTTTTTCATACAGAAAAATGCATCCTAAAATATTCCTCACTTTTGGAATTGAGTTATATTTGAAAGTACATAATAAGTCGTGCACTCATTGAAGTGATTACCAAAGAAATCCATGACACATCAACATTTATATATATGCATATAAATAAAATAATTAATATATACATATTAATATAATAATTTATATATATATTAAAAGATATACGTGGAGCAACATAGATAAAAAGTGATCAATGCGTTAGTAGAGCCAAATATGTTTTTAATTATTACATCCTAAAGTGTATTAATCTAATTCATTACAAATTGTTTCAATATACAGGAAAAAAAATTATCCGTCCATATCGTCAGATGATTCAAGTTAAAATAAAAATAAAAAGGAAATATATGGTTTTTTGTGATGACATATGGATATAAAAAAAACGGAGAATGGAAGTAAAAGAAAAAAGGGCAACGGAAAGGGGATAATAGACTAGGAGGGGGATAAGAAAGTAAAAATTAAATAAAAATTGTAAAGTAAAGACAAGAGAGGGAGGAAAAAAGGAGAAAAGAAAAGCAAGAATGGAAATAGAAAAATTGAGCATGTCAAAAGATGTTTGTTTGGTTTGCGCCTGTCTCCCCGAAACATTACAGGAAATTTAAACAATACAATTGCATCATATATATATATATATATATATATATATATATATATATATATATATATATATATATATATATATATTGTTTGCAGAAATGACGAGAGCTTGATATGGGTATCTAAAACGGTCCTAATTATCGGGTTTGAAACAGACGGTACCAATGATTTGTCTCATCTAAAAATGTTCTGTAAACTATATATATATATATTGTATATATATATATATTGTATATATATATATATTGTATATATATATTGTATATATATATATTGTATATATATATATATATTATATATATGCTTTTTATAATCGAATGTAATAAAACTAAAAAAAAACGAGAATAAAATTATAAAAAGGGAGTATCACTACAGTCTTAATACTATTTAACATATTGCATTGCTTTAAATGGAAAAAAAAGAAAAAAAACCGAGGGGGGAGATAATGAGGAGTAGATAATGAGGAGGAGATAATGAGGGGAGATAATGAGGGGGAGATAATGAGGGGAGATAATGAGGGGGAGATAATGAGGAGGAGATAATGAGGAGGAGATAATGAGGGGGAGATAATGAGGAGGAGATAATGAGGAGAAGATAATGAGGGGGAGATAATGAGGAGTAGATAATGAGGGGGAGATAATGAGGAGGAGATAATGAGGGGGAGATAATGAGGAGGAGATAATGAGGAGGAGATAATGAGGAGAAGATAATGAGGAGGAGATAATGAGGAGGAGATAATGAGGGGGAGATAATGAGGGGGAGATAATGAGGGGGAGATAATGAGGGGGAGATAATGAGGAGGAGATAATGAGGGGGAGATAATGAGGAGGAGATAATGAGGGGGAGATAATGAGGAGGAGATAATGAGGAGGAGATAATGAGGAGGAGATAATGAGGGGGAGATAATGAGGAGGAGATAATGAGGGGGAGATAATGAGGAGGAGATAATGAGGAGTAGATAATGAGGGGGAGATAATGAGGAGGAGATAATGAGGGGGAGATAATGAGGAGGAGATAATGAGGAGGAGATAATGAGGAGGAGATAATGAGGAGGAGATAATGAGGGGGAGATAATGAGGAGGAGATAATGAGGGGGAGATAATGAGGAGGAGATAATGAGGGGGAGATAATGAGGAGGAGATAATGAGGGGGAGATAATGAGGAGGAGATAATGAGGGGGAGATAATGAGGAGGAGATAATGAGGAGGAGATAATGAGGAGGAGATAATGAGGGGGAGATAATGAGGAGGAGATAATGAGGGGGAGATAATGAGGAGGAGATAATGAGGGGGAGATAATGAGGAGGAGATAATGAGGGGGAGATAATAAGGAGGAGATAATGAGGAGGAGATAATGAGGAGGAGATAATGAGGGGGAGATAATGAGGGGGAGATAATGAGGAGGAGATAATGAGGGGGAGATAATGAGGAGGAGATAATGAGGGGGAGATAATGAGGAGGAGATAATGAGGGGAAGATAATGAGGAGGAGATAATGAGGGGGAGATAATGAGGAGGAGATAATGAGGGGGAGATAATGAGGAGAAGATAATGAGGGGGAGATAATGAGGTGGAGATAATGAGGAGAAGATAATGAGGGGGAGATAATGAGGAGGAGATAATGAGGAGGAGATAATGAGGGGGAGATAATGAGGAGGAGATAATGAGGAGGAGATAATGAGGGGGAGATAATGAGGAGGAGATAATGAGGGGGAGATAATGCTAAAAGAAAACGAGTGATTTTGTACATTGTCCTTTTACATTCCTTATTTATAACTTGCTTTGCAATGTAATATTTCTTGCTTGAAACAATCTAAGCCCGATCTCAATGGGCGAGGCAACGGGTCACGTCTCCTAGTAAAGTCATGACAACTGTGATGCCATATAACATAGTTCGTAATGAAAAAAGAATGTAGAAAATAAAGATGAGTAAAGAACGAAAGTCGAATATAAAAATAAGAGAACCTGAACAAAATTAGAGGATGAGCAAAAATTAGAGAAAGCAGAAAAAGAAAGAGAAGGAATTGTACAAAAACGAAAGAAAGGAAAACAAAAAGTAAAGAAAAAGAAGGAAATAAAGACGAGAAAAAAAGAAAACAAGTCAATTTAATTTAAAAAAAAAAGAAAAAAATAGTCAAAAATAGATTAAATCTTAAATATTTCTATCGAAAACAAACACGAAAAGTAACATATATTTAAAAAAAAAATAAATGCCGGAAAAAAGGGGAGACAACTGCGGTCAGATTAAGTTGAAATCTGTTTTAATTCAAGGATATTAATTCATTTTGTTCACCGTGCACATTACATTTGGTTTCTTGATTTTAATTTTATTTCCGAGAGTCCCTGATATGACGATATTTGATGCATTAACGTCATTTCGCCCGACCCCCGGGCACCTGCCTGTCAATCAGATGTTCATATTAAAAATTCCGAAAGTCACGCCGTAATTTCCACAAACTCAACCATCAACATAGAATTGCAGAAGAGTTTATTTTCTTTTTTTTTTTTTCTCGTTGTGTGAGATGATTTCACTTTATTTCTAGAGGAATGGATTGACATTAATCTCAAAACTATAGAAGAAATTTGGGAATATCAGGCAATTCTCTTGGAATATTCCGAAACCGACCTTGCCAGAAAAATCGATAAATAGTACAGTCTGAGGTCAAAAGTAATGCATTAAATGAAATCTTCGCCAAACGATCACTCTCAGGCTTAACCATTCTACTGTTTCAGAAAGTAATTCTCTAATTCGCTAAATACCTTTAAAAAAATATAGAGATATTAGTTGGACATTCATCATTGTTTGCAGCAGGTTACTGATGCACAGAGCGGTTACATTGAATGAAGTTTTTTTTTTATTTTGAATCTGGTTATACTATTGTATGGATGTACGTTTGAGTTATCTGTATTGTTTACATAATTTAATAAATATAGGCAAAATATTTTGTAATGTTAATTATTGAACGCCCTGTCATCATCATCATGACGGGCTCCTTGCCCAGACCAATGTGGCTCTTCCTCTCCAGAGTTTACTGTCTTCCATCAGCTGCCTCAGATCTTCAAATTCACACTTAGCGTCGTGTGCTATTTGTTGGATATACGTGGATCTAGATCGTCGTTTGCTTGCGCGTCCGTGTCGTGGAGTCCATAGCAATACATCACTCACCAATTCATGCTTGCTCCTCAGACAATGACCGGCAAATCGTAGGCGTCTTTCTCTGATGGTATTAGATATGGCAGGTAGGTAGCCATAAAGTTGCTGCTTCGTGGGATGATTTTGCCACGATATATTTAATGCTGTTCATCAAGGAAATACACAAGTATTTTCAGCTAGCCGAGTGTTTCTTGTGAAAGTTCGGCGAGGGGGTAACCACATTGGAACTCAGACGAGCACTTTCATGAAAATAACGTCTCTTCCGAAAGAAAGAAGTAGCAGTGAAGATTAAAAAAAGAATCCCTATGAGGCTACGATGGGGGTTGTTCTTCTGGCTCTTGTTTCGTGATGTTTATGTACTATTTTAATGTTTTGGTTCCTGTAGCTCATCAGATATTGCTCGGTGTGTTGGATATTGGTTGAAGGGCAATGCCGAAAGATGTGCTATTCAACAAATATTATGATATTTGTACAAAATAGAATGTTATCATTGCAAAATATTTACAGATAAAATCATTTTTGTTAAGATGATTTATTAGAAAAGAATTGTAGAACACAAACAATAATTTAAAGATAGGTTTACCTTTAGGGTCTGACGTAGTTTTACGTAGAGATCACTTAAAGTGATATGAACTTTAGGTATAGCTTGGAAAAGACACTATAATTTTTTAGTCAAGAGAGTGAGAGAGAGAGAGGGCAGATGCAGTCGTAGCCAAGCGGGAGAGAGAGAAAGAGGTCCACGAACAGTGTTAGAGGCGATCAGAATGCGTTATTCTAGGACCATTGGCAGCTTTCAATGGGGAAACATCGGAAATAAAGTTGCTGAAAAGACAACCTGAGATGCTTTGATTCATTGGGATGAATTTTCGTTACAGATTTTCCGAGGATCCGTCAAACAAGAGGGACCCGGTATTTTTCCTTGATCAATCTTATGTCACGGCCCCAAAGGACTGTTATTAGACCTTTTCTGTCGTAAATGTTATATGCTGTTGATAAACTGTATCTGCTAATATATCTACACTGTCGTAAGTGTTATACACGCACCAATTCAACGAACCATAGAAAAACTAGATTAGACGAACACACATATATACACACATCATATAGATGACTGTGGCACGTATATACAAATTTATATACACTCTGTATATACACACATTCAGTAGAAGAACATTTTATAGCACTAGAAGATGTATGAGTTTAGACACACGTGCATAATGTATACTCCCCAATATCTGGGGAGTAGTTGCTCAGAGTTCATTTTCTGCATTTACTGTGTCTAAAACCAGTCTTGAAGCATAGTCTGCCATGTCATTTTCTCTTTCGTGTAACGTCCTTCTGACTGAAAACACGATGCTAGTCTATGATTGCTTCATCGTTATTTTCAAATCAATACTCGACTGAGCTTCAATCTATGGTGCCCGCTGCAATACTTTCGTAACAAGTACTCCCACGCTAAAACTACTCAGCAATCGTCTTCTACGTGTATGACACTATACGCAAATTCCATGAACAAAGTTTCCTATTTAGAACTTCTTGACGGTACAGCCCTGTACAGCTGACTACAACGTGCGCGTTTTCAAGTCCAATGTAAACAAACCTCGGTCTTAAATAATCGAATTCTACTAAATTTCAATAATTACAGTTGATTATGATATTGTTTCACTTACCACTTGATACTTATTTAGCATTGTCCTCGATTAGCATTGCGCGCCTTGATAAGAGATGAAATCTTTTGTAAAAATACGTCGGGCTTGCTTTCAGCCTCCTTACATCCTTGGTTTCATAGAAGGAAGGCTGCGTGTATCTCTCCGCTTTAGCGTCACTTCTATGGCAAATTCTCGACTGAGCTCCAATATATAGTCCCTCCCTTTAAAACGTTCGCAACAAATGCTCGTCTAGCAAAAACAACCGTCAACACCTTTCCTCGTTTTTTTTATTTGTGTCTAAAACAAAAATTCCATGACCAGAGTTTCTTTTATAGAAATGTTCGTCAGTGGAACACAGTAGCGTGTGATTGCTTCCTGACTGACAACAACATGATCTCAAGTCTAATGTGAATAAGTTCTTGTTGAGTCGCCCTTTTAAATGAGCTAGCTTTACCCAAGTTCCACTATAACCGATCATGTTGTCTCAATATCTGCCTAACACTTAACCTTTAACCTAAATTAAAAAAGGAAAAATAAAAATAACATGGTGAGATACACCCGGGCTTGAAAAGGAGATAATTCGATCTGTGATCGAATGATTTACCACTAAGCGATATCTCCAGATTATAATAAATCTGTTTTTTTTAAAAGAAGAAATGATTTGCTGAGACTTTATTATATCCCTTACCCAGTAGCGTAAAATATACCCAGTAAAATTTATCTTTTTTTTTCTCTATAAGAGATAAAAGCTATTTTTAAAATCGATTTTTTTTCGATTTTCGATACTTATCGGATGAATTTCTGTACAAAACATATCTAAGAACACTTCCAGACATATAAATTAGCTTTGTGTGAAATGAGCAAAAGATAGGCTCAAACGTTTCAAAACTTATGCCTGTTTCACACCTGACTACAACTTGGATGTCTTCAAGTCCAATATAAACAAATTCCTGATGAATCACCCCCTTAAGTAAGACACTTCATCAAATCTCCAATACTAACTATTATTACGATACTATCCCATTGATTACTGTGCACACAATAACCCTTATCCTCGCGTTACTTCCACACCTTGATAAGTGGTGACCTCCATGTAAAAAAAGACGGTACTCAAACACACAAAGTGATTATATATAATAGTAGAGCTGAAGATACTACTACCACTACTACTAACCCTACTACTAACACTACGAATACTACTACACTTCTTCTTCTTCTTCTTGAATTCGTTATTTCAAATCATGTCTTTCTTTCCCTTTTTCGATTAAAACGCGTTTTAGTGCATCTCATCTCATTTTATTTTCTATTCTTCGTTTCGCTTTTTTTCGTCCGAAACGCAATTTTCTTTTTCTCTCGATATTAGCGATCAGACCAACGACGGAAATCGATTGGTAAACGCCGAGATCGAATGCCGGGCTGCGTAACCAGGCCGAAATAAAACTTGTACGATGTTTTACTCTGAATCCTCCTTACCTTCCACGGTCGTACGTTTTTAACTTTTTTTCGTATTTGTTGCTAATCAACTGCATCTCTCTTCCTCCATGTCCCCTTTTCCGTCTCTCTCTCTCTCTCTCTCTCTCTCTCTCTCTCTCTCTCTTTCTACGTACCTACCTACCTATCTATCCATCTCTATAATGACCCACACAGTTCATTTAAAAATTGAAGTTTTTGTTTTTGTCGTGAATTGAACTAATCTTACTTATTGGAAATTACTTTAGAAAAAAATAGCTTAAATTCTCAGGGATCGATTTGCTAATTAAATTCTACTTAAATCGATTAAAAGACCCCAACATCTTGAAACGAAATAATGTATCGACTGCACACACACACACACACACACACACACACACACACACACATTATATAAGTGGAAACTTGTTAAGGTCATGTGTGAGCACTTGTGGGCCGATGGTTGTAGGTTCAATCCTTGGCTTGGGATAAGTGCTAGTTTAGACGCACTGATGCGTTGTGATGCGACGAAATATTACTGTATGTTGATGACCATATATATATATATATATATATATATATATATATATATATATATATATATATATATAAACAAATGATTAATAAAACATGTTAAAAGACATCTTGAAAAAGAGTTAAAAACATATTTAATCCGAAAAGGAAACACTAGATAAGTGGATAGTCCTTAATCCGCGGGGTTTCGAAAAAATACTCTCCTTCTCATCAGGGCAGGAATTAGCAAAATGCAGGATCGGATTTTGCATATAAAAGTATTTAATGAAACTATACGTAAGTCACAGATCTTACTTGGTTAAAAAAGGGTGAGGTAAGGGGAACAGAGTATTTCTTCGAAACTCCGCGGATTAAGTAATATCCACTTATCTTGTGCTTCCTTTTTTAAAATTAAATATGTTTTTAACTCTTTTTCAAGATGTCTTTTAACATGTTTTATTAATCATTTGTTCATATTATAAGCTCTATTTCCTTTTCGGTTTTATTGAGCTTTTACATCTGGCTGAGTTTATTTTACTTGTAAATATTAACTCTTTAATATTTATAATATATTTTAAGTTTACCATTTTGATTACCTTGGTAAATTTTTATTTGATATATATATATATATATATATATATATATATATATATATATATATATATATATATATATATGAGAGAGAGGGAGAGTCAACGATAACGTTAAACACGTTAAACACACACACGCACACTCTCACTCTCTCTCTCTCTCTATATATATATATATATATATATAGAGAGAGAGAGAGAGTGTGTGTGTGAGAGAGAGAGAAAAACAGAAAGAGAGAGAGAGAGAGAGAGAGAGTCAGCGATAACGTTAAACACATTGTCACATGTTCATCCGAGTTGCATTGAAATCTTATTATGGCGGAAATATTGCTCAACGTAAAATGAGACACGTATAATCGCCCATATTCTCTTTCCTTCTTCGACCCCCCTAAGCAACATGACCTCTTCCTAAGTCCACACACCTATAATACACCCCCATTTCCCGGGCCTCGGCGGGTTTTTTCGGAAAACTTTCAATCTCTTTATAAAGTTTCTATGGCAATGCCTTCGAGCTGACTATTATGCAAACCGGTCCTTCATACGACAACACTCTCGAATAGTTGCCAAAACAACGCAGGAGTCACGAAGCTGCGGCAGATGCGGCTGTCCGGAAGGAGGTGATTTAGAACACTGTTGTCTTGGTGATATTTCAGTTTTATATACGAATAATAACGAGACTTTACGGAAATAATGGCAAGGACAAATGTTGGGTACATAGCAGCTATGTTCGTGCACAGTTCACGCATACAAGTGGGAAAATATGGAGATGACGACTGATTATTGGTATGTTTTTAATCTAACATTTAATTAGTGTATACAAACACTAATTTAGTTTTCGTAGTAGGTTATCACCTATTATACTTCTTTTTCAAATATTCCCAAATTCGCGAAGACATTCCCTGAAGAAGGCCAACAGTTACATCGACACAATTTCTATTGTGCGGACTTTTTTTCTTGCCACCTCAATTTCAAGTTATTTGTTTAAATTGACGTGAACACTAGAATATTTCAATTAAAAGTCAAATATGAACAGGTAAAATTATAGAAGAATCAAAGGTCAATCAAATAAGTTACATTAAATATAGCTTAAATTTTCAGTTTTTGAAAAAAATTACAAGTGTGGACTTTCTTTTTGCTGCCTGTGCAGGGATATAACAAATTTGTAAATATCCATATATATAAAAGAGCACATATATAAATCCATAGGTATATATTTGATTCAGAGTTCAACATTAAGACAAAAAAACAACCAACCATATATAAAGAAAAGTCCATTGTCATGGAGGTTATTAATTGCAGGTGAAAAAACAACAACAATGTGCGTCCGAATCATACAGGTTGAAAATCCGTCGTCAGAGAAAAGAAGTAGTTAATAAAACATGTTAAAACACATTTTGAAAAAGAGTTAAAAACATATTTAATTTTATAAAGGAAACACTAAATATGTGGATAGTCCTTAATCCGAGGATGTTCGAAGAAATACTTTCCTTCTCATCAGAGGGTAGGATTTAGCAAAATGCAGGATAGGATTTTGCTTTAAATGAAACTACAAGTAAGTCATAGAGCTTACTTGATAACAAAAATGAAGCGGAGGGAATAGGGAGAATAAAAAAGTGATTTCACGTGAATGGATAGTCTGGTGAAGGGTAAATTTTCCAATGACGGTAAAATACAAAGATGCAGAATCCAAGAAAGTTAGTTAAAATTCTTATTATAAACTCTATCACCTATTTGGATTTATCGAGCTTTTACATCTGGTTAAGATTACTTTATAAATATTAATTATTTAATATTTATAATTTACTTTAGCTTTGCCATCATGAATAATTTTGGTATACTTAACTGTAATTCTTATTGGTGCACAAACATCCGTCGTCAAGAAAACAATAAAAAAACATTAGCATTTGGATTTGGATTTAATATTTTATATACTACAATTCTCATCTTAGATATTATATCGTTTCAGCCGATGTAACCTCCCAACCTTCTTCAGGTTAGTTTTGTCAAAAAATGAGATCTTTAGTTTTTTTTGTTTTTTTTAATTTGTATTGTTCGGACTAGAATATAGCATTTATCTTGGGTGTTATATTTACAATATAACCCCCGGCCTTTCTTCAATTTTATCTTTTCGAACACAGGTGTATTTATGGCGAGTCGAGAGTCTGCACGGAATTTCGAACGGAACCGTTTATGGAATTCACGGGGGGAAAAATTGTTTTCATCAATCTAAGCTCGTCCCTACTAATCCTGAACAGCTGGCAATGTATTTTGAGGCTGCTGACGATGGTACTATTGTCGTATCTTGGATCTTTAAAGAGCATGAATTGTATAGCGGTGCATCTCCGATCTCGTTCGTTAAACATCGTGTCACTTTCACACACGACAGAAGAGGTCTATCATTCTTGGTATTTGTACACAACTGAAAAGCTAGTAGATGGACTGCAACAAAACAAAAGAAAGCCCGATTTCATCACACGGAAATGGAATCATGTTGTCTTTACTATAGCGACAATTGTATCGTTCCATCGTACATGTCATAAGACGTGCCGTTAAAAGAGGGTGGGTTATTCAGAATTCTTCTATAGGTGATCGTTATACTATGTCTGCTACATTTTGTAAGTCCTGGGGGGAAATGTTTATGAAGGAAACATATTGAGTGGATATCACTTTTTATGGGTGAGTGTTTGAGGGGAAAACGATGTTACAATAATAAAAAATGATGCTGTAAAAGATGAAGAGTTTGTGCGCAGAATCAAAAGAAAATGATGTCGACTTTGTAAGGAAAAAGAAAATCAACAAGATGTGCATTGATTTTTTTAAAAGAAGATTTTTACAATATGGATAGCTGGAGGTAATCCGTTTTAATATACAGGTGCATTAATGTATGTACTCTTATATAATGATATTTGTATATATATATATATATATATATATATATATATATATATATATATATATATATATTATGTATATGTATAAGTATATGTATATATATGTGATGTACATGTATATGTATATAATGTACGTTTGTTTACACTTATGTATATATATATATATATATATATATATATTTATACATAGACATAAATATGCATACACTTATAATAGGAGTACATATATTAATGTATCGGTGTATATATATATATATATATATATATATATATATATATATATATATATATATATAATTGTTTAGCCTTAGGCAACAAATTTAAAGTCACGGAGTAATATTTACATTTAACAAAATTAGAATTTATATATATATATATATATATATATATATATATGCATATATTTATATTCTTATTCACAAATATGTATGATGTTTGTATGTGGGTTTATATTTTTATATTTGTATGTATGCATGTGTGAATGTCTTAAAAGATAATATGTACTAATGTAATATATACGGAATGTGCGTATACACTTTCCTATGACGATAACGCTTTGATATATATATATATCTATCTATATATATATATATATATATATATATATATATATATAATAGATCAAAAACAGATATAAATATATAATGTAATTGTCTTGAAATGATAATATTGGAAAAATCAATACCACTTCTTCCTTGTACTGGATTAATATGCATTGTATATTATATTAATATGCATTGTATATTATATTAATATGCATTGTATATTATATTAATATGCATTATATATTATATTAATATGCATTGTATATTATATTAATATGCATTGTATATTATATTAATATGCATTGTATATTATATTAATATGCATTGTATATTATATTAATATGCATTATATATTATATTAATATGCATTATATATTATATTAATGTGCATTGTATATTATATTAATATGCATTGTATATTATATTAATATGCATTGTATATTATATTAATATGCATTGTATATTATATTAATATGCATTGTATATTATATTAATATGCATTGTATATTATATTAATATGCATTGTATATTATATTAATATGCATTGTATATTATATTAATATGCATTATATATTATATTAATATGCATTATATATTATATTAATGTGCATTGTATATTATATTAATATGCATTGTATATTATATTAATATGCATTGTATATTATATTAATATGCATTGTATATTATATTAATATGCATTATATATTATATTAATATGCATTATATATTATATTTATATGCATTATATATTATATTAATATGCATTATATATTATATTAATATGCATTATATATTATATTAATATGCATTGTATATTATATTAATATGCATTGTATATTATATTAATATGCATTGTATATTATATTAATATGCATTATATATTATATTAATATGCATTATATATTATATTAATATGCATTATATATTATATTAATATGCATTATATATTATATTAATATGCATTATATATTATATTAATATGCATTGTATATTATATTAATATGCATTGTATATTATATTAATATGCATTGTATATTATATTAATATGCATTGTATATTATATTAATATGCATTGTATATTATATTAATATGCATTATATATTATATTAATATGCATTATATATTATATTAATATGCATTATATATTATATTAATATGCATTGTATATTATATTAATATGCATTGTATATTATATTAATATGCATTATATATTATATTAATATGCATTGTATATTATATTAATATGCATTATATATTATATTAATATGCATTATATATTATATTAATATGCATTATATATTATATTAATATGCATTGTATATTATATTTATATGCATTGTATATTATATTAATATGCATTGTATATTATATTAATATGCATTGTATATTATATTAATATGCATTATATATTATATTAATATGCATTGTATATTATATTAATATGCATTGTATATTATATTTATATGCATTATATATTATATTAATATGCATTGTATATTATATTAATATGCATTGTATATTATATTAATATGCATTGTATATTATATTAATATGCATTGTATATTATATTAATATGCATTATATATTATATTAATATGCATTATATATTATATTAATATGCATTGTATATTATATTAATATGCATTATATATTATATTAATATGCATTGTATATTATATTAATATGCATTATATATTATATTAATATGCATTATATATTATATTAATATGCATTATATATTATATTAATATGCATTGTATATTATATTTATATGCATTATATATTATATTAATATGCATTATATATTATATTAATATGCATTATATATTATATTAATATGCATTGTATATTATATTAATATGCATTGTATATTATATTAATATGCATTATATATTATATTAATATGTATTATATATTATATTAATATGCATTATATATTATATTAATATGCATTATATATTATATTAATATGCATTGTATATTATATTAATATGCATTGTATATTATATTAATATGCATTATATATTATATTAATATGCATTGTATATTATATTAATATGCATTGTATATTATATTAATATGCATTGTATATTATATTAATATGCATTGTATATTATATTAATATGCATTGTATATTATATTAATATGCATTATATATTATATTAATATGCATTGTATATTATATTAATATGCATTGTATATTATATTAATATGCATTGTATATTATATTAATATGCATTGTATATTATATTAATATGCATTGTATATTATATTAATATGCATTGTATATTATATTAATATGCATTATATATTATATTAATATGCATTGTATATTATATTTATATGCATTGTATATTATATTAATATGCATTGTATATTATATTAATATGCATTGTATATTATATTAATATGCATTATATATTATATTAATATGCATTGTATATTATATTAATATGCATTGTATATTATATTAATATGCATTGTATATTATATTAATATGCATTGTATATTATATTAATATGCATTGTATATTATATTAATATGCATTGTATATTATATTAATATGCATTATATATTATATTAATATGCATTATATATTATATTTATATGCATTATATATTATATTAATATGCATTGTATATTATATTAATATGCATTATATATTATATTAATATGCATTGTATATTATATTAATATGCATTGTATATTATATTAATATGCATTGTATATTATATTAATATGCATTGTATATTATATTAATATGCATTGTATATTATATTAATATGCATTGTATATTATATTTATATGCATTATATATTATATTAATATGCATTATATATTATATTAATATGCATTATATATTATATTAATATGCATTGTATATTATATTAATATGCATTGTATATTATATTAATATGCATTGTATATTATATTAATATGCATTGTATATTATATTAATATGTATTGTATATTATATTAATATGCATTGTATATTATATTAATATGCATTGTATATTATATTAATATGCATTGTATATTATATTAATATGCATTGTATATTATATTAATATGCATTGTATATTATATTAATATGTATTGTATATTATATTAATATGCATTGTATATTATATTAATATGCATTGTATATTATATTAATATGCATTGTATATTATATTAATATGCATTGTATATTATATTAATATGCATTATATATTATATTAATATGCATTATATATTATATTAATATGCATATTACATTAAAATCATTTAAATCAATAAACAATGTAAATATCAGGCTAGATTTTTTAATATTGGTTTACTACTAATTTGTAAATTAAATTACATTTGCTTTGAACTGATTAACTAAAAAAATTACTTTTTAAAAAAAATAATATTACATATCAATAATATTGCCACTTCAGTTTTAGATATTGATTTTTTTATTAGTACGTGAATGTTCGGTGATTACTGCGAGTTTACTTTGATTACTAAAAAGTTCAGCGAAACTTATAACAAGCTTAGTTTCGTATTCATTAAATTAAGAATTTAGTCGAATTAAACATATTTTTTAAATTAATAATATCTCATGAATTATATCCTCTGTAATTTTAAGAATATATTTTTGCCTTTAGATTTCCACCTAAAATTCATACGCACGGCTATAATTATAAAAGATAAAACATTCTCTATATCTCATTCCCTATCTCAGTTGGTTACATTTCCGACACGTTTCCCAGACCAGCACTATCAACATGCCTCACTTCTAGATCTCTTTCTGACAACGGTTTCCAATGACTGTACAACAAATGCCCACAGCCCACTCGGGAATGCTGATCACGCTGTGATAATGGTAGAAATCAGCCTAAATTCTCGCCCTAAAACTGAAGACCCACTACTCAAAACAACGAGGTATTACAAAAAGGCTGATTGGGAAGCCATCAGGGAGCTCATCAGAGATGCCCCATGGCAAAATATCTTTACTCTTCCAGCGGAACAGTGTGCAAATGAGACAACTGAATGGTTCAAAACTGCTATTGAAGCACATGTTCCCGCACGGAAATACTATAGCAAGCCCCACTCTCCCCAATGGTTTACTTCTGCTTGTGCAGCTGCCATTTGTCAAAGGCAGCGTGCGTTCCGCAGATTCAACCGACATAAGTCCAGCTCAAATAAAGAGAAGTTTATAGAAGCTAGAAATAATTGTAAGAGAGTGATAGACACAGCTAAGACAGATTACTCTGAAACCACCAGAAAGCGCATCGAAGCACAGAAATTAGGAACCCGTGATTTTTGGAAAATCTACAACAGTGTAGTTAATAATGGACAGTCAATTATTCCCCCACTAACAAACAATCATGAGGTTGCTTGCACGGCAACTGACAAGGCTAATCTGCTTGCCAGTCGGTTTGCCTCAAACTCCACACTGAACTCGGTACACCACTCACTCCCTGATTTTCCTCTGTGAACAGACGCCACACTTGACGATTTGAAAATCACCCCCTCTCAGGTACATGCTATTATAAAACACCTAGACACCTAAAAATCATGTGGACCAGATCTCATCCCGGCTGTGCTATTAAAAAAATGCTCTGCCGAGGTTGCTCCAGTTCTGTCCAAACTCTACAATAAATTCCTTAACGAATCTTGTTTTCCCGACTGCTGGACAACCGCCTCTGTGGTACCAGTCTTCAAGAATTCTGGTGAAAGAACTGACCCACTAAATTATCGCCCCATTAGCTTCCTCCCGCTTTTCGCCAAAATATTTGAGTCCTTAGTTAATCAAGCCCTAGTCCAGCACCTAACAGCTGCTAAACTCCTGACTGACAAACAATATGGATTCAGGCAAGCCCGTTCAACAGCAGATATCTTAACTATAGTTTCTGAACGTATATACCGTCCATTGGATAAAACAGGGGAGGGTAGAGCGGTGTCCCTTGATATATCTAAGGCTTTTGACAGGGTATGGCAAGATGGTCTTCTAAGGAAAATTAGATCATATGGAATCACTGGAAGAATTCATAATGTAATTAAATCCTTCTTAAGTAATAGAAAAATCAAAGTTGTCCTCGACGGACATACATCCAAACAATATGACATAAATGCGGGAGTACCTCAGGGGTCTATCCTTGGACCTTTATTATTCCTGATATTCATAAACGACCTCCCTGATAATATTGTTTCAAAGATGGGTATATTTGCCGATGACACCACTCTCTATAACAGATATGAGGGGAAAACAAATGAACACATATCCAAGAAAATTGCAGAAACACTAGAGGATGACCTCCAATCCGTAGTGGAATGGGGACAAAAATGGTTGGTCACATTCAAGGCTGCTAAGACTAAGCTTGTTTCCTTCAATAACTACAAGAAACCTTCTCTACCACCAATAGCAATGGCCAAGAACACATTGCCTGAAAGTACTTCTTTTAAACTCCTCGGCCTAACGTTTACAGGGAATATGAACTGGAATAGATACATTGAGAGCATTGCCAAGGCTGCTGCAAGGAAGGTTGGCTCCCTCTACCGTGCTAGAAAACTACTTACGCCTGCCAGTATCCTATACCTCTATAAGGCAACCATTCTCCCATGTATGGAGTACTGTTGTCACATCTGGGCTGGTGCATCTGCTGATTGTCTCTCGCTCCTGGACAGGGTTCAAAAAAGAGTCGCCAACGTGATAGGTCCTGAACTGTCATCTAGGCTTCAGCCTCTGTCCCATCGACGAGATGTTGCATCCCTCTGCCTGTTCTACAAATACTTTAATGGTGAATGCTCTGAAGAACTGCAAACACTTGTACCTCCCCGACGTAACTACCCCCGACAAACCCGACAAGCTACTAAGTCTCATCCCTTTACAGTAGAGATCCCTAGGTGCAAGAAAGCCTTTTACTCCAATAGTTTCTTCCCCAGAACTGCGGGTCTTTGGAACTCCCTTCCGGGATTCTGCTTTCCCAACTGCAATGATATGCAGAAGTTCAAGTGTAATGTTAACAAACCTCTTTCTACTCTTCTCCCTTCATAATGACCACGCTAATTAATTCCCTAATAGTAGCCCCCTGCTTCAAAGTGGCACTGTGCCTTGTTTGGGGTGAAAATTGAAAAAAAAAAAAAAAAAAACATTGAAAGATATTCGTGTGCTGAAAATTTCTTCCGTTTCGCTTTAATATATTTCAACATTTAAGTGTTTTTATGAATTTTATTGCTATGCTTTTCTGCTTAGTTTTATATACATATATAGAAGCATTTACCTGGAATATCTATATATATACTTATTGAGCACTTTTACGTAGACACATGTTGTTTCATAGGATGTACCTCTAGGTAGCTAAACTCTAATGCAATATATATATACATATATATATATATATATATATATATATATATATATATATATATATATTAAATGTTACTATTTTCCAGACATAAAGCAACCAATGAAGTTTTAAGAAGGTTTATACAGGAGTGCAGTATGAGGCAAGATATATTTTTAATTTGTTTAACATAAGCATTAATATGTTGCTACATGTCCAGGGGCATGTTTCGCTTAGTTAGTTACAAGTAACTAGAGACCTTTCAGGCGATATTGCTTATACAAATGTTTAGTCCGTAATATTATATATCATATGCTTATACAAACGTTTAATTCGTAATCCTATATATCATATAATTTTAATGGTTAAAGTTGAATTCTGTAAATAAAAATATATACACACAATTTATTGTTTGAAACAAGGAAAATATAGGAAAACATTATGTTTATTTCCTTAATTCATGGATTTTCAATAATGGCACTTATCATCAGAGGAAATTAAATTAAATTAGCAAAATGTTTAGCTATGAATAAACAAGTATTTTGCTTTGCAGCACATATATTGAAAATGTTATTTGAATGGTGAATAAGAGTCATAGAAAAAGGGATTTCATACAACCTGGGCAGTCCATTTTTTTTTTTTTTAAATAATTATTATATCAGGTTTAAGGTTTCGAATGAAGTAGATTTCATTTATTTTCCGTCATATTTTCCCTTTTGGCAATGGTTTCAACCATTTATTTACTTAAAAATTCGATATTATGCGTAAACGCTTACTTTCTGAAGTGGTCTTATGATTTTGAGCAGGACTGTATATATGAATATATAAATATATGTATATATTTATATACGTCCTTAACATTTACGCATTCTGCACAGTGCACAACATATGCTTTTCGTATTTTGGTCGCTGTAAATATTTCCTTTGGTTGAATATTAGCCGCACAGAATGATCTTGAAGACATATGCGTTTAGATGACTCTCTCTCATTCTCTCTCTCTCCTTCTCAAGCACACACACACACACACACTCACACACACACACACATTTTTTTATTTTAGTATTTCAATGAATTTTTAAAATTTATGACGTGAAGTGTTTGAATTTCAAATCAAAATATTTTTATTGTTCTATTTAAGACAAAGAATACATTGGAAATATTCTAACCCCTTATCCTATAGGATTTCGATGTCTACCATCTCTTCTTCACGTCATAAATTTTTAAATTCATTGAATAAATAAAATTATATATATATATATATATATAATTTTATTCATACAAACATTAATGGCTACATATGTGCATACATGTTCCTGTAATCACCCACGTTGTGGGATTACGTCTTCAGGCCAAGGATTACCGTCGAAACATGTATGCACATATGTAGCCATTAATGTTTGTATAAATAAAATTAATATACCTGCTCTGTTCACTCATTGAGCACTATTTTGGTAGACACATGTTGTTTCATTGGATGTACTTCTAGGAAACTAAACTCTACTGGCTATATATATATATATATATATATATATATATATATATATATATATATATATATATATAGTTGCCTGTCTAGCCGCATTAATGAGCTGTAAAATAGCAAAGCAGTACTGTAGGTGGATGACTATGTTTATATATATATATATATATATATATATATATATAAACATACCTCAGACAACAAGAAAAATAGACCATTTTAACAATGGAATCGACACTATTAAATTTAAACTCGAGGGTAAATTCCCGCCTAATTGCTTGTGTAACTCTCTTCCTGCTGACTGTTTTCCTCCGACCTATAGCCTTCATATTTTAGAGTCTAAGGTCGATAGGCAATTCCGATAATCATTTTTCACTCGTGTTTACTTCTTACATTGCATGGCTTCATGCCTTGTCACGAGCAATACCCGTTAAAATATAATACAAAATAGGATATTTACATTTTTAACGGTAAATAAACATACGAACTATTTGAATAGAGATAGATTGTTTATTCGTCTTCAAGTCTAATGTAAACAAGCTCTTGTTGCATTGTTCTAAACGATTCATTTTTAATCCATTTCCACTGATAAATATTAATATGATGTTATCCCGGTGACTTCCGTACACTCATTACCTCTTATTCTCGAGTGGCCTTCTGGCCTTGATAAGTGATGACTATCATGTATAAAAACAAAGCAAACACATTCAAAGCAACAACATTATAAAATGTAGGACTGTATACAAAATACAAACAACGTGGCCATGATATTCTTCCTAATCAATACATCTATAATACAAATCTCACCTGTTTGTTTAAATCTATGTATGTATGTATGTATGTATGTATGTATGTATGTCCACATGTATGTATGTATGTATGTATGTCCAAAGGGCGAATGAACTCTTTTTCTGGGTCAACGGCCAACTAGCACCGTGTATATTTGTGTGTGTATATGTGTATTGGGGTGGAGAGGGCTCCCGTAAGCCGTGGTGAAGGCAACCTTTCTAGCAGAAGCAAATCTCTGATTCAAAAACCATAAAGCGGAAGACCATTACCCGCATTAAGCTGGTCTGCAGTTTAATTTGTTGCTGGCTATCTTGCTCTTGCTTGTTGCTGGATCTCAACATTTTGAACCGAGAGAGAGACTTAGCTGTCGTACAAAGCTAAGACTCTGTAACATCATCTTTGTATAGATACTCCCTCAGGCATTTGGGCTCATGGATTTTAAATGTCTGAGAGAGTGGCACTCGTCTGACAAGACATTGCAATCATCATGTATGTATGTATATCTGCCTAAAACTTTCGACAGTAGAGACGGATTTTCACGAGATCGGTATCGTTCTGAAGCACGACCCTTCGGACGACAAATAACCAAAAATTGGCTTAAAACATTACTTTCTTCATCCTCAACTGGGCACTTTTCTACAGGAAGGGGTTGCTATTTTCGAAAGTCACTCTCTCTTTTCGATTGACTGACGTTAATTTAACCTTCGCCACTTCCGGTTTGGCGGTGGGCATAACAGCAAAGACGTCACATTTTCTTTTTTATTTTTTTTTTTAGCGTTTTTTTTCCTCCTTCACGGTACGGGTCCGAGCCTGCCTGCCTACTACTATTTAGGCTAGTTTATAATAAGACAACATTTATTTATTTTTTTTATTGGTTATAAACAGCTCTCTTCTTCCAGTCAAGATCACAGTGTAGTATCTGTCTTGATGCTACACTTCAGCGTTTTTTTTCCTCGGTCAATGGAGGAGAAATCTTTCATGACTGAGGCAATTTTTTATTTTTTGTTCCTATCCAGAGTGCTCCTTTTTGTAGTGCTGGATTATCCAACATAAAAAAAGTCGACCTTGTGTTCAATTCTGCCCTCGTGGGAAGGCAAGTAAACTCGAAGAGTTCTCCTCATTAATCCTTATCCTCGAGTGGCCTCCGAGTCTTGATAAGTGGTGACTATCATGTAAAAAAAAAACGATACTTTGGGCTTTCCAACATTCAAAAAGTTGTAGAATATGCAATATTTTAGCACTAACCTGATATCTTAAAAACTATTCATAGCAAATAATACGTCGTTTAATTGAATCCACAGATCTCCCATTGTTTTAATTCAATTAAACAAGGAAAAGGAATCTTTCAAATCTCTCCACAATAATAATTCAAGAAAATAATTTAGACAAAGGTTAAAATCTATCTATTTATATTAATAGTTATGCATATATCTAAAGTATATATGTGTATATAATTTCTTCATTTACATGGAAATAAATATGCTGATCCTCCTCCCATATATATATATATATATATATATATATATATATATATATATATATATATATATATATATATATTCATGTTGACACACCGGTTCTCCTCAGATCACCGAAGTTAAGCAACGTCGAGCCTGGCCAGTACCAGATGGCTGACCATTTGGGAAGGCTAGGCGTTGTATGTGCTCTCCGATTATCTCGGCATTTTTTCGAGTCGTTCTGAACTTCAACTGTCCACTGGTATTCAACCATGTCGACTCAACAGAGGTATTGTTGGAGATTGCGCAACTTTTGTCACAAAAATTTCACGCGCAGGCATCCTTACAGTCGGTATCCATAGCCTGCGAAGACTGAAGGAAGCCTTTCTCTCTCTCTCTCTCTCTCTCTCTCTCTCTCTCTCTCTCTCTCTATATATATATATATATATATATATATATATATATATATATATATGGCGATTAAGCTACAATGAATATTCCGCGTTTCATCCACTCTAGGATTCTTCAGGCTTCAGGCATAAGCCTGAAGAATCCTTAATCGCCATATATATTTAATAACTTACTACCTAGCTCTACCTATGTATTGAGGACTGTTTAAAGTTTACGCATAAATTTATACTTTTGTATATTAATTTTATGTGAGTAAATGAAGTGGTTATATATATATATATACTTTCAATTTGTCTTTACATAAGCATATATAATTTGTGGTGGCTATTTTCCATATGTATGCTAACCAGGAAATATAACAAGGTTAATACAAAAGTACTCAATACGGAAGTAGAGCAAGTTATAATTTCAATTGGTCTTTATATATGTTGTAGTATTTGACTGTAAAGTAATCTGTCTTTACATAAGCAGTAATTTGTTGCTACACAGTCATGAGCATGTTTCGGTCTTCTAGCAATTTGTAAATAGATACCTATTAAGGAAACAACGCTTATATTACAAAAACGGAATTCTTAAGTCTGATTTAGAATTCCGCTTTTGAATATAAGCTTTGTTTCCTGAAGAGGTATCTAGTTACAAAATACTAGAAGACCGAAACATGCTCATGGCTGTGTAGCAACAAATTACTGCTCATGTAAAGACAGATTACTTTACAGTCAAATACTACAACAGAGCATGATACCCTCCTCCCACCCAGAAACTCGGTCGCAGAGCAGTGTTCCAGCATGAGCATGACCCAGAACACACACTGAAGACAACCACTGCTTTACTGAAGAAGCTGAGGGTAAAGGTGGTGAACCCAATAGAACATCTTTGGGGCATCCTCAAGCAGAAGGTGGAGGTGCGCAAAGTCTCAAATATCTGTCATCTCCGCGATGTCGTAATTGAAGAGTGGAAGAGTATTCCATTGGCTATATGTGAAGCCCTGGTAAGCCGCATGCCTAGGAGAGTAAAGGTCGTTTTGGATGATGATGATGATGATGATGATGATGATGATGATGATGATGATGACGACGACGATGACGACGATTACGACGATGACGATGATGATGATGATGATGATGATGATGATGATGATGATGATGATGATGATGACGACGACGACGACGACGATGACGACGATGACGACGATGACGATGATGATGATGATGATGATGATGATGATGATGACGACGACGACGACGACGACGACGATGATGATGATGATGATGATGATGATGATGACACAAAATATTGAGAGTTGATATGCTGTATGTTAATATTGTCAACTCTTCGAAAGGGGTGTACTCCCTTGTGTTGCCGGGGATTTAGCTGCCTTTAATTGCTATATTTTGAGTTATTTTGATGGGAAAATATATACACTCTGTTATATATGCTTCAGACGGACTACTTTTCATTGTGTAAAAAAAAAAAAAAACATTTTTTTCAGTGTTGTCCCATGGAAGAGATATACTTAAGTATTTCAACAAATGTGAGGGGTGTACTCACTTTTGTGATACACTGTATATACCTAACTCAACCAAGCCATTTTTTCCAATGTAATCCACATTTCGACCTCTTATGCTTAGCCAATAAGCATATATATAAACATATACATATGTAACATTCTTGCTCTCGCTAACGGACCCAAACGTTGTAGATAAAAGCCAGTCGCAAAAAGTACAGGAACTTTATCAAAAACTTTTTGAGATGTTTTCTATTTCTGACCATGCCATCAACTGGCTTATATTACATTGCAACATGCAAAGCTAACTGTGAACATACGGCACCAGATACAGCTGGCTGTCATTGCACGGCACCAGACACAGTTATCTGTAAATACACGGGAACAGACATAGCTAGCTGTAAATATATGGTATCAGACATAACTGGCTCTCAATCAAAGGGCTTAGAAAAAAGCCGTCACGTGTTTGCCGAGAGTAACTTCCCATATTTTTTTCTTTTCCTTCTCCTTTTCTCATCTTTCCTTTCTATATATATGCATTTGATTCCGTGGCACCATGTTCGTACCACACCCAAAAATGCCGACGCGACTATGTTATACATGTACTTGAATTATTATAAATTGGTATAAATGTACACGTGTGCAGTTGTGTAGCTAATATCAAGACAAGTAAACATATATGCATGAACAAGGTGAGACCGGGTTATGTATGCGCACATTGACAGCCATACCACGCATCTGTTGAGTGTTTGATCTCTTTCAAAATGGCGTCTATGTTGTTGGTGCCAAAAGATCACAGCGCCTGCGAGGCGCGTCTCACATTCGCTCCAATTCTTTGATTTTCTTGCCCAAGATGCTGCGCCTCTCACCAATAGCTAACTCCTCTTTTCATCCATCGCTTCAACTAAAAGTTCACCCAGCGAATACACCCTGCCAAATATATTGAACTTATACCCCGTTGTCCGTCAGTACTTTTAACAAAGCTTCTGTTGAACTATCAAATTCTCTTGTGACAATCAATGAGGCCAATGATTTAAATATTCTTGCCAACCGTCCGTAGGTATCAACGCGGATAATAAATCAGTCCTGATTATCCGATCCGGCTATCGCCAGATCATTAGGACGAATAGAAGTAAGCATTTACGGAAAGCGAATTCCCTTTAACCCAGTTTGATATCTATAATCTTATGCCAACTTAATCCAAAACTTTTTGATCTAATGTTTAATCTACCAAACTAAAATGTTTAATAGCAGAAACTATCTACACTGGTGCCAACCATGCATATTAACTTCTGCGAAGCATTTTAGTTTTTAAACGTCATAGAAATTAAACGGTTCTAGTGTGGAAACATCAGCAGCCGCCGGAGAATAGATGGCTCGAATAAAATATTAGCGGCAGCAGCTGTTAAAGCACGTATGCAAATTAGCAGGTGTGCGCGAGCTTGCGTTTCAGGAAAACGGGAGAAAACTACTCCAGGTGCTCGAAAGAGGAGCAAGTTGCGGACCGGAGATGATGGACGAAAGCAAAAAGCGCTGGCTGGCGCCGACGTTACATGGCGGCAACAGAGACTTTTAAAAAGCATATGTGTGTGCGAAAAGACTTTGGAAATAAAATGAAATGCGTTGTTTTGGAAAAAAAAACACGAAAAAATGCATTTCATTTGCACTAAAAGAAAATGCATAAATTTTTATTTATTTCTTGTTTTGTTTAATTGGTTCATTTTGCGACGGTTTCCATTTTATGCAGTTTATATGCTGACCCCACTAAATTACATCTCTCAATCTGCAAACTGCGCTATTATTACGTGTACTGTACTTAATCTTCAAGGTAGTGGATATGACCTTAAACTATATCCGATTGTGAGGCCCCTGATTGCGGGCTGTGGGGAATGTAGAACCACCCTTTAAGAGCCATTGCTCCCAGGTCCACTCTGACCCGGAATGGTAGTACCTGTAAAGGTCCCAACTATGGGATGAATAGAAACTGACTTGTATAAAAACAAATATATTCTATTACAAAATTTTTCTTCAAAATCACTGGATTCGGCATTAAATAACTTGAAAAGAGTTGATATGCCGTAAAACAAAAACAACCAACTAACTTAATCTTCGATGATCATTTAAAAAGTAAAGCCTCATATTTTTTCTGCTCGAGCAAATTGCTTTGTTATTATGACTGAACTTATGCATTCATAACCTGAGAGTTTCATTTCTTCTTTGACGATAGAAAAAGTGTGGGAATCTAAGAAAGCAATCTTTTTCACGGACGTGTGTCAGAAGCAGAGTGTGTCATTAAATTCCATCCATGCAGAAAAAAAAAACGTTCAATCCTCATTGATAATAGTTGAACATTTACAAACCAATGTAGTTACTGTCAGAACAGTTAAAAAATAAGTTCGTCGATTTCAGAGTCGAGACCGTGATTTGAATGACAAACCGTGCCCCGGACGCCCATGCTTAGTCACCATTCCAGAAAACACTGTGCACCTCCACCAGCTCATTCGAACTGATCTCCGGCTGACGATGAATGAAATGCGTGTATGTGGGTCTCAGTACACTGGAAACGATGTTGTTGTAGGATACATCAAAAACTGTGCCAGGTAGATTGCAGAGATTATCACGCAGGACCTGAAGACAACGGATAGGATCTTTGTTAAGTCTTGTTGAATCAGGACGAAGCTGCAGATGACGGATTCTTTGGTTCAGTAATCACTGATGACGATACATGGTGTGACCACTATGAGTAGAAATCGAAACGGAAGTCGATTCATTGGCACCACTCAAGCTCGCCAGCAAAGAAGAGTTCAAGACGGAGACATTTGAAGTCAAGGTAATGTATGCTATTTTCTGGAACAGGAAAAGCGCCATTCTCTTGAGTTTCATGGAACTAGGGTTTATTCTGAATTTTGTCCGCTATGTAAAATATTTACAAGGTTGAAAGCGCGATTGCTCATGTAAAGCCAGAGAAAAGTGAAATATTCCGTTTGCAACACGACAACGCCAACCCAAGTTTGAAGACGACGGAATGTGCGTCAAAATTCGACTGACTGCTACTATCTCACCCTCTGTATAGTCTCGATCTAGCACGGTGATACTTCAACTTGTCTAGACCTCTGGAAGACACATTACGTGAGCAGCAGTTCCCCGACGACGACGCCGTAATCGAAGCCGTAAAAGTTAGTATGGCTGGATCGGCTAATTTTCAGTTTTAAAGCTAAAAGTGACTGAGAGATGTCAATAGGCTTAGTTGCAAAAAGGTTTATTTTGCAAAGTATTATTTGATTCGGTCGGTCGGTATGTTCTTGTCATTTGTTCATTTTTTTTAATAATTTTGTAATATACTGTGTTTTCAGATCCTTCACTATTTTTTTTTTTTTTTTTACATCTTCACCCCAAACAAGGCACATTGCCACTTTGGTGTAGGGGGCTACTATCAGGGGAAACATCTACTGGGGTACTATGTAGGGATTTGGCCAGCGAGATGTTGGTTCACGTTGCACTTGAACTTATGCATGTCAGTACAGTTGGGGAAGCAGTGACCTGGAATGGAATTCCAAAGTCTAGCAGTTCTGGGGAAGAAACTACTGGAGTAGAAAGATCTTTTACATCTAGGGATCTCTACAGTGTGGCGGTGGGATTTTGCAGCTTGTCGGGTCTGTCGAGGGTGTTTACGTCGTGGGGGCACAAGTGCTTGCAGTTCATCAGAGCATTCACCATTATAATACTTGTAGAACAGGCAGAGGGATGCAACGTTTCAACGATTGGACAGAGGCTGAAGCTTAGATGCCAGTTTAGGGCCTATCAGATTTGCGACTCTCTTTTGAACCCTGTCAAGGAGCGAGAGACTAGTAGCCGATGCACCAGCCCAAATATGACAGCAATACTCCATACATGGGCGAATAGTGGCCTTGTAGAGATACAGGATACTTTCGGGTGTTAGAAGTTTTCTAGCACGGTAGAGAGAGCCCACCTTCCTCGCAGCGGCCCTGGCAATGCTCTCGATGTAATTGTTCCAGCTCATGTTTCCTGTGAACGTTAGGCCAAGGAGCTTGAGAGACGTACTCTCAGATAAAGAGTCGTTGGCCATTGCTATAGGTGGTAGAGAAGGTTTCTTGTAATTATTGAATGACACCAGTTTTGTCTTGGCGGCATTGAACGTGACCATCCATTTTTGTCCCCATTCCACTACTGATTGGAGGTCATCCTCTAGTGTTTCTGCCATTACTTTAGATATATGTTCATGTGTTTTCCTGTCGTGCCTGCTATAGAGTGTGGTGTCATCAGCATATATACCCATCTCAGAGGCAATTTTGTCGGGGAGGTCATTTATGAAGATCAGGAACAGCAGAGGTCCAAGGATAGATCCCTGGGGCACTCCGGCATTTATATTATATTGTTTTTTTTTTGTTATTGATCTTTTCGGTTTATTGTTTTGATTTTTTTTCGATTTATTTTTTTATATATTTTTTCGACTTATTTTCCGATCTATTTTTCGATTTATTTATCGATTGAACTCAGCACCTTTGGGTAACTGTAAACTTGGACCACTCGGTCATATGTCACTAGGACATATGGCCGAATGCCCCTAGACGTATCAAAGTTTACAGTTACCCAAAGTTGCTGAGTTCAATCCTGAACGAAGGCAGTAAAAAGTAACGTTCAAAACAGAGAATCAGCAACTATGTCCCAGAGCCTAGTTAGAGTCCGAACACGGTACCCCCGTAATAATAATAAAGGGTTGGGTTCGAGACTCCTAACAAACTGTCCCCCAGTTCGATACAAAACAACTGCTGAAGGTCGGAGGACAAAACGGCCGAAACGTTGTGACGATAACAACCAAGATGAGGAAGTCAGTCCGACAATCTCAATCAATGAAAACACCTCATCTCAAAAATACAAACAATTACTATCTACTCACATCTTCGTAAATCTTCTTAGAGTCTCACACAATCAATATCTGCAAGACAGAAGTGAAACTTTGAGCGTATGAATGCATGAGTTTACTTATTATAACAAAGCAAAAAGAGGCGTTACTTTTAGAACGCCCCTCGTATTATCGAAAGTTCCAATTCTCTTGTCATAATTTAGAAGTTCTACGTTCCTTGTTTTGCGTTGGCATCAGCGTTAACGATATTTGATAAACAGCGCAAAACTCAACGATAAAAATGTGTAGGGATTTTACTGCGTGGCCGAAAACGGTCAATAAATATGCAATCGGCATTTTCTCCGTTTAAGGAATATCCTTATTTATGAGTGATATATTTTGGCACGGAACGCGTTTCCTAATAGCATATTTCGTACACGCTTCTATTTGATACGCAATTGCAACACGAGAAGAATCCTTCTGGATAGATTTCAATAACGCTAGTAAAAAAAAAAAATCTCGAGATACGTGGATCAAAAAGAATAAAATATCTTTCAACTTAGACTCATAGTTTCGTTTGCATATTTATATGAGTCCATGAGTTATAAAAAAAGGGGAACTGTCGGCCAGTCTTTTTTATAAGGTTTACATCGATAATCGCGTAGATTGAATGGATGTGCCATACATTAGCAAAGGAATAGAAAAGAACGACATCAGCTACACTGTTAATTTTAACGGCAATCTCCAGCAATTTCTCTCCCAACACAAAGATGGCGGAAATGGATACAGTTGATGTAAATACGGAACGAGTGTCGCTAAGCATGAAACGAAATACGATACCATGTAAAAGTAATTTTATTTCAAAAAATTATTTAATTAAAACATTTCTTGTGCAAAAATTTAGAAAAAATTTTTTAAATATAATCTTGTGGAGATATTTTATTTTAATACAAAATAAAAACAACAACTTTATTTAAAGAAATGTAAAAAAAAAGTTTATTAATTTTTTTTTTTAGGATTACACAAGTGTTAAAAATAAAATAATTTTTGGAAATAAAATATTTTTATATTGTTTCGAATTTCGCTTCAGGCTTAGCGACTTCCGCCCGAATTTATATCAAATGTACGCATTTAATTGTCTTTGTTTTTGGAAGCGCAATTGTTGGCGATCGCTCTTTTAACAACCATGTTCAGATAATCGAGGTTTAGTTGAAATAATACAAGTTACAGTAAGGGTGGACTATCTGCAAGACAAAGGTAATATTTTCTTTTCAATCCTGTAGTGATCTTTTTCAGGAAGATTTATTTCATCTATATATATGCATAATTATTTCACACACACGCACGCACACATACACAAACACACACACACATATATATTTGTAGACATCAATCGTGTTTTGTTGTACACAACTTATCAATGCCGCTAGATTAGCACCTCTCCCATATATATATATATATATATATATATATATATATATATATATATATATATATATATATATATAAAATAAAATAAAATCCGATCCTGCATTTTGCTAATTCCTACCCTCTGATGAGAAGGAAAGTATTTCTTCGAAACTCCGCGGATTAAGGACTATCCACTTATCTAGTGTTTCCTTTTCAGATTAAATATGTTTTTAACTCATTGCAAAGTGTTTTTTTAGCATGCATTATTAACTGTTTGCTCGTATATATATAATATATTTTTAGTCATCGACATACAGACCTGTTTCGTTGTTTCTCGTAGAGGGCTCAAACGTTTGTTTGTAAACAAACCGCGAGCTTCGCATTTTTCAGCTAAATTAAGTAGCGAGTAAGATAATTTACGATAGTGCTCTACCCAAGAGGGGGGCTTTATAAAATATATTTTTAGTCATCGACATACAGACCTGTTTCGTTGTTTCACAACTCATCAGTGCCGCTAGACTAACACCTATCCCAAGCCGAGGATCGAACCTGGAACCGTCGTGATGACAGTCGGCAGTTCTAACCCCCTGACTACGGAATCGGTGGCCGAAATTAATCTGTCCGAATGTCTATTTAAATAAACATCCGTCCGCCACTCGTAGAGGGCTCAAACGTTTGTTTGTAAACAAACCGCGAGCTTCGCATTTTTCAGCTAAATTAAGTAGCGAGTAAGATAATTTACGATAGTGCTCTACCCAAGAGGGGGGCTTTATAAAATATATTTTTAGTCATCGACATACATATATATATATATATATGTATATATATATATATATATTATATATATATATATAGATATATAACTACTTCATTTAATCATATAAATTAATATACGAAAGTATTTACTTCAACAGTGTTCAATACGTAGGTAGAGCTAGGTAGTAAGTTATAAAATATATATGGCGATTAAGCTACACAGCATATTCCGCCATATTTCGGCATATATATTTTATAACTTACTATATATATATATATATATATATATATATATATATATATATATATATATATATATATAGCTGAAGAGTCCTAGAGTGGATGAAACGCGGAATATTCAGTGTAGCTTAATCGCCATATATATTTTATAACTTTATATATATATATATATATATATATATATGTATATATATATATATATATATATATATAAACTTTTTGTATTTAACATGTGTTGTATTTCTTGGGAACTTGGACGGAATTTCGAACGAACCCCTTTATTTACTTTACAGGAGTTGGATGCTCTAGTTCCGTCAGCTATATCTTGACAGTTGTCCTAAATAATTCACAATTGTATTTTTCGGTTGCCCAAAAGTAAAATTCAACCTCCAGCCTTCAGGAGAATATCAGTGTTTCAATTGATTTTTCCAAATACTCAATTCTTGCCGTGGGCGACTGAAAAAGGAATTGTTTATCAAGAGGACCACTCAACAAGTACTTCAAAAACAAGTACTAAGTAAATACTTCTAAAATCCGCAGTCTTGATCATCGCTTTTAATTGCAAGCTTTGAAGTTGTTGCCGACTTCAGTTAACTTAAATTAAACGCCTACAAGAGATCATACAATCCGTGTATTGTTGCACCTTTCGCCACCAAGAAAGTTCAGTGCACGTAGTCCTATTTCGAACAGAGGGGGCACCTGATGCAGGTGCAGGGAACGGTATGGGTCTGATTACTTAATGCCAGCCGACAACCAGCAGAAAACTCAACAATAAATAACAGGTTCCCTGTTCTTCTTCTTCTTCTTCTTCTTCTTCTTCTTCTTCTTCTTCTTCTTCTTTTTCTTCTTCTTCTTACTCCATTTGCCCACTTCCTGGCTGCAATCCAATCGTTATGCCAAAATGATTTCTCCCCTTACG
This sequence comes from Euprymna scolopes, assembly GCF_053919585.1. Taxonomy (NCBI): domain Eukaryota; kingdom Metazoa; phylum Mollusca; class Cephalopoda; order Sepiida; family Sepiolidae; genus Euprymna; species Euprymna scolopes. The sequence goes on from NW_027633491.1 coordinate 108,817, forward strand.
CGTAACTCTGCGGGTTGCAAAGCTTCTACGTGGAGAACAGGAAAATATTTATTTCCCTTACGCGACCACCACTAGCTAAAGGCCTTTCCCCACCCCCGACATTTGCATCTATATCGAGGACTTTTGGTACTGTTTTTGAAGTATGTGCAATATACACAAAACATCATTAAAGGAATACATGCAAGTAAATACTAAGTTCTAAAAATTCAACGCTACCCGGTGTTGCCCGGGATCATATAATACTGAATTGAACATGATAAATAGTGCTAAGTTTTAACTCTTTCCCCTAGAAAAGAAATTCTTATGTGAGGATTAAATAAATAAAATTCAGGAAGCTAACAGAGCCTTAATAAAAGCACCAAATATAATTAAGGGTACGAGTAAATCTAAGTGTCTGCCAACCCACATTCTTTATAGGGAAATGGATTGGTTAATAAACGATAAATTAATGTTGGATTTAGCCTCTTTCAATTTGAACGACAAATGCTGATTTTTATGGACTGTATTAGTATATGATCACATTAAAAACTGGGTTTACTTATTGATGACATAAAATGATACAAATGACCATTTGATCCCTAAAGAATACATTCTTTTGTCTAAATTTTAAGATATTATTTACCCGGGGTATCGCTGATTTACAGAATATCTAATTTATAGGAGTGGCTTGTGTATTTTGGAAGTTTTAATTGAATATACAAACGCACAAACTTCTTCATGTAAGAGATGAATGCGGTGCACTTGATAACGTGTCGGTTCCTTGTTTCACAAAAGTTTTTAATCTTTTTAAATAATACTTATGAGAATAACACGATTGTAAGTCTACTCTCTGAGGAAATAAAGACAAGGATTATGAAAGAAATTCAATTCGTTATGCAAGGTTTATACAAAAGAGCTTTATTCCTCTTTTTCCGGCCATGCCTGACTTCTCGTCTCCTCTGTGACGTCACCCACGTGTCTCTAACGTGAAGACTGTCTGCCTTCCTTACTAACCTGATCATCGGTCTCCGCACACTTTTTTCTAAACTTTTTCTTTTTTTCTTGCTCTGGCTTCATCTCGCACGCGGCCCGATCATTGTCGTACACCTGCCATAGTGTTACATCCAGCTATGCAAGGACAAGTGGTGTGAACTAAGAACTGAATCTCTAACATATAAGAATTTAAATTCGCGATCAAATATTAATTGGTGTACTGTGTTAATTCCACACACGAAAACAGATTTCAAGAAACACGGACAATTTTAAATTTAACACTTTTACAATGAAAACGTTTACTTTTATACAACTTTTACTTTAAGAAACTGAACCTCAAGGTACATTGTTTTCGGCAGAAAAGCCGAAGACATTTATGTTATGCATGTATCTTGCAGTGTTTTTTGATAGGTTTTCTATTGAATGCCTCCGATAAGTATCGCAAAGCAACAATCAAAAATCCGATTAAAGAATAGAAATATCCGATTTTGACCAAAGATAACACGCTTATACAGCCTAACATCGTAAATATATTTCAGAAGTTTTTAACACTGAACAAGCAGAATCGCCCGGTGAATAAAATTAACAGAAGGGATTATATATATATATATATATATGACAGGAGCGTGGTCTTAATCGATATTGTTGTTTAGAACACAACTGAACCATGCTACTTTATTTTTGCATACTAAACTTTAAGTACAGTCATTATATAAAAGTAAGTTTTTAAATAAACTTTGCATATTGAAAAAAATATTGTATAAAATCAACAGTAGGTTCTCTACAGTGCAATGTAGAAACGAATGTATTGTAGGACTAAGTAACTACGGAATGGTATGTGAAGCTTTCTCTTGGTGCACCGCGATGGGTTCCCGACTAGGGGAGGCACCTGCTCGATTAGATTGAAAAATGATGATTTAACCGATTCCGATTACAATAAAAGTATAGGAGGTTGGAATATTCGTTGATCCCTATTCAATCCCGGAAAACACCTGGTCTCCCTACTAGTAAACAAGATAATGACAATATTGAAAAGGCTTCACTAATTTTACGTAGTCTTCAGGGACAACTCATTCCATATACAATGACATAAGTATGGGACACATAATATTTCCTATTATAAATCTAGTTCATATACGCTAGTTTACCTGATATTTAGTAAGTAATACCTTATAAAGTTGCTTTAGTGGTATAAATATAAAAAACATGATTGATTATTATACTGTAGCCAATATATACCAAGGCTCATCGCGGCACTGCGAGAACGTAAAATACGCTTAGATATGATATTTTAATTCGTGCAAATTTCATATTTATATTCGTGCTTATTTCGTATTTATTATTACAAACTTAATGTTCTAATGATTATTATATTGTACCCAATATATAGCAGAGATTTCAAAAGTATATATGTGTGTAAGTAAGTGACAATTACAAGACCACAAGTATATATTTATATGGCATGCATATTATTTTATTGTTTGTATTGTACGGCTTACGCGTGTTACTTTGAATGGCGTAGACTGGCCAAACAACTCGTCAGAGACCCATAGAAATCCAGAAAAATCCAGCTTTTCAAGGACCAATGGTGGAATAAAAACTAAAGTGCTTTTAAGGTAATAAGAGTGACATATATATATATATATATATATATATATATATATATATATATATATATATATATAAGTGAATGTGTCTGTGTGTGACTGTGTCTGTGTGTGTCTGTGTACATTTCCCTACGCAATAACTCTGTCAATTTTAAGCCTACAGATTCGAAATTTGATATACAGGGTACTGAGATTTGGGAAAATCGAAGTGATTTTTTTCGGACAGAAATTTGGCGATTTAGGGGTCAAAGTTCAACGATTTGACCTTTGTGAACTCTACCAAACTCTTCCTACAATTTTGGGTCTAAACACGTGAAATTTTAGATATAGGTTCCTTGGACATGGATCTAACTTAATAACTATATTTAAGCCCTAAACAATAACATTTAAGGGGTCATAATAGAGGTCAATTTAAAAAAAAAATTGACCTTTTTTTTTGCTCAGCATACACCTCAAAACACCCGGACAACGCCGGGCACCCATGCTAGTATATATATATATATATATATATATATATATATATATATATATATATATATATATATATATATATGATGTATATTTCTTTATATATATATGCATATATATATATATATATATATATATCTGTGTATAGTACCTATGTATATGTGTGTGGGGGTGAGATTATAGGGTAACCTTGTAAACTAGTGAATGCATAATTACGTATTTCGAAATATATATTTCAAATAAATAACTTGAGTGCCATCAGTTAGAATCGAATCCACGAGATTAAGCGATCCAGCCCGTGTCGTTACCGTTTGGGCTGTCATATGGATGAAATGAGATAGATAAGAAAACGTTCAATTTTAATGGACTAAAATGTACGAGTGTATATTTACGCATGCATAAAAGAGCATTTAAATTCGACTTAAGGTTGCCAAGGTCAATTGTTTACAGTTTTGACTCGATAACACCTTTTTTACCGGCTTAAAGCCAAGTCGAATTTGTTTCTACATGTCTAAATACTTTATAAATAAAGTTTCAAGTCTGTAGGTAAAATATAAAGAGAGGAGTTTGACAGAGATAATTACGCACACACAAAGAGAAAGTCACACACACACACACATATATATATATATATGCG
>NW_027633491.1:127500-139809 GCF_053919585.1 Euprymna scolopes
TACAAATAAAAATTGGTAAGTAGTCTCTATAATACGGCATAATAACGTTGACATACCAGTTTCAGCTGGATCACCAAAGTTAAGCAAAGTTGAACCGGGTCAGTATTAAATGGGTGACGATTTGGGACTTCCAAGTGTTATGTGTGCTCTCCACTTATCTCGGCATTGTTTTCAGTCATCCTGGACTTCTCCTTGCAACTGGACTCAAGCAGTGTTGATCCAGGTGAGGTGTTGTTAAATATTACGAAACACTTGCCTCCTAATGACATGCGCAGCTGCCCCATACAGGGTGTATTCCTTGTCTTTCTTTTTTTTTTTTTTTTTTTTTGAACGGATCTCTATAAACTCAGTAAACGTCTAAAATACACAATGAAACGTGCTTAAAATTGTGTTAGGCAGCTTAGAATCCTTCTGTTAGTTACTTGCTGTCACTTGATCTTGCTAGGCAAAACAATAGCGCGTATGTGTGAAAGGCCAAAAGCAATTTGCGAAATAAATCACGTCTGACAAAAAAATAAAAAGAGAAGTAAAAAAAAAATGTAATCTCGATTTAAAAAGTAAAAAATGTCCCCGAATATTTGTTGCGTGCTGACCAGTTCTTAAAAGATTGAACTATTTGCCTTTTTTTTTCTTTCTTCTTTCAGAAGCTAAAAAATAAAAGTCAAATTTGAAATTCATGTGTTAGAAGGTGTTTTTCCTTTCTTTAGTTGCTGCACGCAACGCTAACACAAGCAAATCAAAACCGTATTTATTTGTTTTGTTATTATTTTTATTATTTTCTTTATCCCATCTCTGTTTGCTCCTTCTTTCCTCTAGTATTTGTTTTTTTTCCTTACAATGGAAAAAATAAAGTGTCGCAGGTGATGGACGTTCGAATCAGAAATTTTAAAACAGTCGACATTAGAGATTTCAAGAAGGCAGACGACCATGGCGAATACTTTGTTGGCAGTTTTTCGTTTCTCTTTTCATTTTTTTTGTGCAATAAATTGATAAATAAACAAATAAATAAATAAAAGTGAAAATATTCTCGGAAATGAAGATTTTAATAGTAAACTTTATTGAGCCGGTAAAAAAAATTCAATATATATATATATATATATATAACTACTTCATTTATTCGCATAAATTTAATATACGAAAGTATAGATTTATGCGTAAACTTTAAGTATTTACTTCAAAAGTGCTCAATACGTAGGTAGAGCTAGTTAGTAATTTATAAAATATATATGGCGATTAAGCTACACTGAATATTCTGCGTTTCATCCAACTATAGGATTCGTCAGGCTTATGCGCATAAGCCTGACGAATCCTATAGTTGGATGAAACGCAGAATATTCAGTGTAGCTTAATCGCCATATATATTTTATAAATTACTATATATATATATATATATATATATATATATATATATATATATATATATATATAGTGGAAATGGTAATTAATAAAAGCTGAAGAAAGTGCTCAATACTGTTGTAGAGCAAATATACGTTTTATTTTTTATTACCGTATCTTTCTGTTAAGTTACATTATTGTTTCAGCTACCCGTTTTTTTTTTTTTTTGCCGTCTGAGTGAGCTGACGGCCAAAAAAAAAACGGCCGGGTAGCTGAAACAATAATATAACAACAGAAAGATACGGTAATAAAAAATAAAACGTATATATATATATATATATATATATATATATATATATATATATATATATATATATATATATGAATAAAAAGGAAAAAACCTAAAAGAGTAAAAACAAAAATAAAATCAACGTTTCGTCCCTATTTCAGGGGACATCATCAGGATTTCTAGGCGAGGATGTACAGGAAGACGGTCATATATCACATGCAAAAGAGGAGATGTCCAGTTCTCCAGAACAGAAAGAGAACTGAACTTCTCCTCTTTCGCATATGACCGTCTTCCTGCAGATCCTCGCCTAGAAATCCTGATGATGTCCCCTGAAATAGGGACGAAACGTTGATTTTATTTTTGTTTTTACTCTTTTAAGTTTTTCCTTTTTATTCACATAACGTCTAAAGCATCGTTCATATCTTGCTTTATTTTATTCATATATATATATGTGTGTGTGTGTGTGTATATATATATATATATATATACACACACACACATAGACTGTTTTCAATGTTATATGTGCTCTATACATGTATTCAGCCTTTTAAAAAATATTTGTTTTTTAGTTCATGTTAATGTTTTAATCATATATATATATATATATATATATATATATATATATATATATATATATATAATATTGTAAGAAGTCTATACTGCTCGATCGACGTTTCAACATTTCCATGCCGTAGCGAGACTTGCGAATAATTCTTACAAAGTTTATATAATTATATTTATTTATTTCTTTATAAGCTCTACACACGTATTGAGCACGTTTGAAAAATATAATTTTTTAATTTATATTGACAATATACTTGGACTTTATTAATTAATTAATACACAGGCGCATACACACGTGCGTGCGCGCACACACACACACATACATACACACACATACACACACATACATACACATACACACACATACACACACATACATACACACACACATACACACACATACACACACATACACACACACATACACACACATACACACACACATACACACGCATACACACACACATACATACACACACACACACACACACATACACACACTCATACATATATATAAAACCGTGGATAGAGATGCGGAATATCTACGATCCGAGGTGAGTATTGTCTAGAGGTAGCGGTTTCGATCCCACTCAAAGCCGGTCAGAGGATTATTTTGACCAAACCGTGGTAAGATGACAACAGCTGTTGAAGACAGTAATTGATGTGGATGTAGTTGGAGGATTCGACATTCCTATCCCATAGCCCGATTAACCTGACGAAGGCCAGAGGAATAGTCGGCCGAAACGTCGTGAAATAACAACTAAAAGATGAGGATGATGGTCTTCAATAAATTAAATAAAAAATTATACAAATTTACTCATCTCCCAAATAATTCCAAACTAATTCAATTACTTAATAGTTGTTTGATCTCATGGTATACGTAGACAGTTCCAAATCGGCGCACACCTCGAGATTCCTCTTTCCACTTTTAACCAAGAAAGGACATAATCAACATCATTTCATACAGGATTCTCTAACAGATATCTTTTTTATTAATACTAATAATGATTTTTATTGACTTCTGTCAAATATATATTTAATGTGATTATGAAAAAAAATTTAAGGAAGGGTTGATAAGCCGTAAAGCGAACAAAGGAATCTACCTGTTATCTTTTTGTTAACTTCCTTTGTGTCTGTGTGTGTGTTTTGTGTGTGTATGTTTTTGTGTTTGTGTGTGTGTGTATTTGTGTGTGTGTTTGTGTGTGTGTGTGTGTTTGTGTGTGTGTTTGTGTGTTTTTGTGTTTGTGTGTGTGTGTGTTTGTGTGTGTGTTTGTGTGTTTTTGTGTTTGTGTGTGTGTGTTTGCGTGTGTGTTTGTGTGTGTGTTTGTGTGTTTTTGTGTTTGTGTGTGTGTATTTGTGTGTGTGTTTGTGTGTGTGTTTGTGTGTGTGTGTGTTTGTGTGTGTGTTTGTGTGCTTTTGTGTTTGTGTGTGTGTGTTTTTGTGTTTGTGTGTGTGTGTTTGTGTGTTCTGTGTGTGTGTGTGTTTGTGTGTTTGTGTGTGTGTTTGTGTGTGTATTTGTGTGTTTGTGTGTGTTTTTTGTGTGTGTGTTTGTGTGTTTGTGTGTGTTTTGTGTGTGTGTGTGTGCACGTGCGTTTCTCTTTCTCGCTTCCTATCTTTTTCTTTCCTTTTCGCCTTTATCTTTCATTTAATCTTTTTGTCTTAAATCCCAACCCCTTTTGGTCCCTTCTTCTTCTTCTTCTTCTTCTTCTTCTTCTTCTTCTTCTTATGCCCTACCCACACTCCATGTTTAATCGACCTTCCCTGCCCCAAAAGATCTTTGATCTTCTTAACGAACACAAAGAATTTCGGGCGTTCCCTTCTTCTTCTTTTCCTGTTTTCTTTTTTTTTCTTTTGTCAATTAAAAACGCGGAATGTTTGTTTATGGACGCTACTGGAATGCCGTATAAAATATTTTCAAGGAACTTCTGGCGAGAAGAAACATGCCAATATTGGTTTTGGAGAAGTGATTCTCCGTTAAGAACGGGATATATATGATTCCTTGCTCTTTCGTCTCACCCGTCCCCATCAACCTATCCCTTACTATTCCTTATTCTCCTCCCCTGACACCAGAAACTTTTATTTCCATTAAGTCTTCTGAGAGAAAAAGACTTCCCGCTTCTCACTCGAGTCACCTTCCACGCAGAGTTCATATATTTGCACGCGATGGCTACAGAAGTACACCCATTCTTTCGGTACTGGTTCAGTGGCGCCACCTATCGATTTTTGTTGTGTGTGAACGACCTGAGGTGTGCGATGGTGTCGCTTGAATGAAATAAAATCTAAAAGTGAGAGGATACAAAGTAAAAAAATAATAAATTATATAAAGGAACACATTCTTAAGATGCGCTTATTATATTCGCGCGTTTAGCGGGGAAAACCGTATTTGAAACTTAAGCGTGAGAGACTAACGAAAATGCTATTTTAGACTTAAGCATGACAGATCGATGAAAATGTTATATGCAAACTTCAGCATAACAAACAAACGAAAATGCTATTTCAAATTTAAGCATCATGTCCGTTGAGCCAACCGTCCTTGTAGAAAATTGCTATGTTATTTTGGAACCTTAAACTTAGTCTACCGTAAGCGTATCGAAGCTTACATCGACTGAAATGTTATTACAATAATACTCAAGATGAGAACAGTAGTCCTGAGAAACTAAACAAGACAGATTATTTATCCTCATCTAAAAAAATCTTCGAAACAAACCAAGAGAAATGATTATTTAACCTTAAGCGTGAGAGACCAACGAAAATATCATCTTGACATGAGCATGACAATTAAAATTTAACGTTACAGACGAATAAAATTATTTGAGTTTTTGTTTTTAGATGAAGGCTGATTAGCAATTGTATTGATCGGACTATTGTTCTCATCTTGAGTTGCAATTGTGCAATGTTTCTCTTGGGTTGATTGAGATTGTCGGACTGACTTCCTCATCTTGGTTGTTATAGTCACAACGTTTCGGCCGTTTTGCCCTTCGGCCTTCATCAGGTGTTTTGTATCAAACTGGGCAACCGTTTGTTAGGAGTCTCGAACCCAACCCTTTATTATTATTACGGGGGTACCGTGTTTGGACTCCAGCTAGGCTCTGGGACATAGTTGCTGATTCTCTGTTTTGAATGTTACTTTTCACTGCCTTCGTTCAGGATTGAACTCAGCGCCTTTGGGTAACTGTAAACTTTGATACAACGTCTAGGACCACTCGGCCATATGTCACTAGGACGGAGGGAAAAACGGCCGAAACGTTGTGACTATAACAACCAAGATGAGGAAGTCAGTCCGACAATCTCAATCAATGAAAACACCTCATCTAAAAAATACAGACAATTACTTTCTCTTGGGTTGTTCTGTCAGTTGTCTTCAGGCATGTCGGTTGCTTAGAAAAGAAAAGAGAAAAGTTACTGGCTCCGTAGATATTTTCGTATTCTGTTAGTTAGTATTTATTTTATCGTTTTAGTTGCGATTTTTTTCAGAAATAACACCCACAATGAGATCAATAATCCGATCAAGACAAATAATATAAACAATAAAATTGTTTGAAAATTTAAACGTTACTGACCAACAAACATACTACGAGATCCCTTCAATACGTTTTTAGACCATTTCTATACAAGCATTTAAAATTGTTGTAGACTCTTGAAAATTCAGTATGTTATTGCTAAAAATCTGATGAGATGGCTGACTAATTTTTTTATGATTTCAGATTCAAATACACAGCTACAGTGGGAATTGGAATACACCTTATTGCCGGTGAATTTAAAAAATGTATCTTGGGCTTGAAGACACTTTTTCTAAACAATATGCAATAAAATTTTGTTTTAAACTTGAACAAAATGCAACAGAAACGTATGGAACGCTTCAGACTGCTTTTGGACCATGTTGCATGAACCGAACATCAGTTTTTGAGTGGCATAAGAGATTTAAGAAAAGCAGGGAGTCCGTAAGGGATGATGAGAGGTGTGTGAAAAGTAGGGAAATCAGCATACTAGAGATGATTGGTCAAATAAAGAGGTTCGTGGATAAGTACCGTCGTGTGTCTATAGAGATAAAAGTGCACCGTTTGATGTCAGTGTGAAAACTGTACACACAAGTAATTGCAAAGAACTGAAGATGTGGAAGATTTGTGCGAATGCATCAATCTACAATTTAATCCTTGTCATAGATTATTTGACCAAGATAGGCATCAAGAAGATTCCCCAACCTCCTTATAATCCAGACCTTGCTCCCTGTGACTGTGGGTTATTTCCTAAGTTTAAGGAAAATCTTATAAGCTGTCGCTGTGAGACAATTGAAGAGATGAAAGGGGATGTGACGAGGGTTATTGACACGCATACATAATAGAACTTTCATGTGGCCTTCTAGAAGTTGTTGAAACTGTACACGTGCATTGCATCCGGAGAAGATTACTTTAGAGAGGAATAGAGATTCATGTGTGTACTATTAATAAAAGTGTTTACTCGAAAGAAAAAAGTTCGGAAATCTATTGAAGACACCTCGTATTTTAAACTGATGCGTAAAAATTATAATTTCAGAATTAAACGCCAGAGGTCAAAGAAGACATATTCGAAAATTTAGTTTAACAGGACGTGCAAGCGTAGTGGATTACAAAAATGACGTCCGACGGACAAAGCTGCTCACTGACATGCAAGGACACGAAAACGTTTGGAAAAAATATATATATATTACAAATGTAAAACTTAATATTTCAATAACATTCTGAAGGAGGTGATATTTTCTTTGGAGCGCGAATAAGATATTTGAATTTGTTAAAAAGGGAAATTAGAAAAAAGTCGAAATAGAATATCAGTGTGAAGACGAAACACAAATTAAGACCAAAATATTTTGGTAAAATAAAATATAATTTATTTCAGGAATTGTGAGGAATTATTAACAAGTATTGATTTGTTATCTTCTTTTTTTCTGCTTCGATTTTTTGTGGTTTGTTTTTATTTTATTTTTTCTGTCAAATAGTTCGTGTTCATCTATAATGTCATACATATTACCAATGGTGCTGAGTGGGCAAAGATAACGAAATACAAAAGTCTTATGTACGATATGAAAAGAAACCGGAATCTCAGGAAGATTTTTATAATCCCAGTAGTTATAGAGCAACTGGACGCATAAAAATGAATTTAAAAAAAAAATACACAGTAAATATAACCGGTGAATAAAATACAAGAGAAATAAAACAAATGGCACTTACAAGGAAGGTTAGAAACTTAGAAAAAGATCTCTTTTGTGGTCGTCCTCTTGATCTTTTTTAAAACGACATTGTCTTGATATTCATTTCTTTGCATAGCTAGAGACCTATCCATCCATAGCCCCTGAGCCCCTGGAGGGACATAGAACATCTACAACTTTTTGTAGATATTTTTGTAGCAAGGAGTTCGTTTTACAGGGTGAGGTTGCTGGCCCCACGCCCAGCTTTCCCAGAAGGTACATACAGCGCCTAACCTTCCGAGATGGTCACCCAGGCTCAACGGTGCTTAACTTATTATTATTATTATTATTATTATTATTATTATTATTATTATTATTATTATTATTATTATTATTTTCATATAATTTTATAATGTATATTTTATCATTTACATATGATTTTATAATGTGCATTATTATTTACATATGATTTTATAATATGCATTATTATTTACATATGATTTTATAATGTGCATTATTATTTACATATGATTTTATAATGTGCATTATTATTTACATATGATTTTATAATGTGCATTATTATTTACATATGATTTTATAATGTGCATTATTATTTACATATGATTTTATAATGTGCATTATTATTTACATATGATTTTATAATGTGCATTATTATTTACATATGATTTTATAATGTGCATTATTATTTACATATGATTTTATAATGTGCATTATTATTTACATATGATTTTATAATGTGCATTATTATTTACATATGATTTTATAATGTGCATTATTATTTACATATGATTTTATAATGTGCATTATTATTTACATATGATTTTATAATGTGCATTATTATTTACATATGATTTTATAACATCAATAGATAATTTTTAAAAAAATCAATAGATTAAAAGTGAAGTATAGAATGCAATGTATGATGGACAATGTCACGTCGGGTCTCGCTGCTAGTATATATATATATATATATATATATATATATATATATATATATATATATGAATATATATAAATATATATATATAGAGAGAGAGCGTGAGAGAGGTGTCTGTTGTGTGTAAATGTATGCATATATTGTGTGTATATATAAATGTATATATATATATATATATATATATATATGCGTGTGTGTGTGTGTGTGTGTGTGTTTATGTGAGTTTTATGCGTAGGTTTCTAACTCTGACTATGACTCTGTCTCTAACTTCCAACCCTGTTTCAATATATTGGAAATCGCCTTTTTTGATGACGTCAGCGACGTGGTCAAACAATGTGACTCTCTCAGGTTTCAAATTACACGTGCGCTTTGCACATGCATCTACACACCTCTAGTAACAAAGAAATTCCTAAATTAATCGTATCGCTTTTAATCTATTTTGTTAATTATTATTTCAAAACTCGTATTTCCCATTCTTTTAACTGACATATTTATTATCCAGTTATTTTTTAAAGAATGAACAATCGACTGCATTTCTAAATTAAATATCGATCTCTGACAAGAATAATATATAGTTATTTGCAAGAACAATGACAATCGTTCTACATTTCTAGGATTTCAATATGTATTCCTTTTTAACTTGTCTTACTGGGTTCGATTCTAACCTTTTCCAAATATCCTTTTCAACTTATCGAGTTTGCTGTTTTAATTACTGGGGTCTGCCCCTTTTTACATAACACTGGGGTCTTTTTAGAAAGAATGATTACAACTAGAAAAAAATATCGGGGAAACCAATACCAAAAAGAGAATCTTCGTATTCAGACTATATGATGATGACTATAAAGTTATGAATTTTGTCATCCACCAAGCTCTGTATTAGATGCCGTTGTGAACCGTGTTCTATCGATATGGAGATGGCCGGTCTCCGTGGGGTACAAGTGTCCAGTACACGCTGGAATCGCAGGAACAGCCTCCATTTGAGGGCTTTTAATAAACCCCTTCGCTTGTAATGGCGGTGTGCCAGGTTTCGCATTGGGAATATCCCAGAAAGGAAAACAAACAGCCGGGAGGCGGATCATGTCTGAAGAAAATAAAAGACGGACAAGAGAAAGGTTTTGGAAGGGAGTCAAACTTGGAAGGAATAAAGCGATTGGTCGGGTTATACCAACGTCAGGGAAAAGTAGAGTAAAAAGCCCCGAAGAAAATGTCCACAAAATGAGAGAAATCTAATAAAAATAAAAACGGAAGAAGTGGGAGGTAAGAACATGGAAGAGAGAGAGTTGAGGGGTTCTTATGAGCTAGAGTCTGAGTGGTGAATAGAGAAAGCAGAAGTTAGTGGTGAGAGAATCGAAGTGACACAAGGTTCGACTGGGAGATGTTAACGCTGGGGTTGGGTGTTCAAAACGTAACTTGCATGGACGCGGGATATTTTCTTGGTGAACCTTTAGGAACCAAAATTACGTTTCTAGTTCTGAGAATCCCCGCGATATTGAAACGTTCTGCGTTCGACTGAAATTGTAAAAGGTATCCTTTCATAAAAGAATTGAATTGCAGTGACACTAGGGGTAGGTTAGAGGAAGGGTATGGTTTCTGCTGGGTGGAGTTAGTAGATGTTGGGATGGGTGGGGGGGCGATAAAGTGGTCGCACTGAAGCGAGTTAATGGGATAAATAAATACTAAAAAGATGAAGAAGATGAGGAAGATGATGGGAAGGATGACGAAAAGGAAGAATAGTTAGAAGTAGATGAGGAAGACGAAGAAGGCAAGAATAAAAAGACAAAGAGGAAGACAAAGAACCCCCGGACATAATAGAAAAGAAGAAAGTGAAGAGAAAAGAGAAGAAGAAGAGGAAGAAGAAACAGAAACAGAAAAAGAAGAAGAAGAGTTCACGAAAAACACTCGTCTAGCTAAAACCACTATCAATAATTTCCCACACTCTTTATCTGTGCCTAAACCTAAACGTAGATTCCATGAACAAAGATTCTTAGAACTGCACGCATGCGGAACTCTCTTCCGATTGTCTGCTTTCCAGCTTACTACAATTTGATTGCCTTCAAGTCCAATGTAAACAAGTTCTTGATGGACCGCCCCCCTAATTAATCCAATTTACAAAATTTCCTCCACTTACGATTACTACGCTATAATCACATTGACTAATGTACACCCATTAACCCTTATCGTCGAATGGCCCCCGGGCCTTGATAAGTGGTTACTCCTTTGTAAAAAAAAGAATAAGAGCGAGAGATTATAATAGGTGAGAAATGTAATAGAGCTGAAGAAGATAGAAAATAAATGAAGAAGAAGGGAGGAAGAAGAAAATAACAGAAAAATAATGATATGAAAAGGTAAACAAAAAGAAAGAAACGAAGAAAAAAACACTACAAGAAGGGGAAGAAAAAAGAAAGAGGGGATGGCGGAAGTCAAGAGAGAGAGAAAAAAAGAAAGGAATAAACTAAAGAAGAAGACGAAGAAAAACAAAGAGAAGGAAAGGGTGATAAAGAAGACGAATGTGGAAAAGAAAAGAAAAAGAAAACGAAGCAGAAAGAAAAAAAGAAAGAAAGAAAAGGAAGAGAGTAAAGAACAAAAAGAAAAGAGAGAGAGAGTACAAAAGAGAGGGATAAGAAGAATAAAAATAGTAAGAGGAAAAAGAAAAGAAAATATAGACGAAAGAGAAAAAAGAAAAGAAAATGGTCCCCCCTCATCAAACTTTCACAAGAAACACCCGTCTAGCAGAAAAGACTATCAACAATTTCTCTCACTCTTTATCTGTGCCTAAACCTATACGTAGATTCCATGAACAAAGTTTCTTTCATAGAACTGCACGCCTATGGAATTGTCTTCCGTTTTCCTGCTTTCCAGCTGACTACAATATGGTTGTCTTCAAGTCTAACGTAAACAAGTTCTTGATGAGCCGTTCCATATAAGTTAACAAATTTACCGAATTGTACTACTGTACACTCTTTAACCCTTATCCACGAGTGGCATGTTGGCCTTGATAAGTGGTGATGCCTTTGTAAAAAAAATAATAAAAAGCAGCAGCAGCAGAAGAAGAAGAAGAAGAAGAAGAAGAAGAAGAAGAAGAAGAAAAGAATAAAAACAGAAAACAAAAGAAGATGAAAAATGTAAAAATTGGAGAACCCGAACAACAAAGAGAAATATGGGAAGAAAGAAAAAAAAATGATAGAATGAAAAAAAAGACGAAGAAATAAGAATTCAGAATAGAGTAAAAAAAACGAGTAAAGAGAAGAAAAAACGAAAAGAAGAAGAAAAAGAAAGAAAAGAGGACGAAGAAATATTAAAACAAAGAAGAAAAAGAAACTAAAAGAAAGTCCTACAAAGCAGAACAAGAAAAAAAAATCAAGCATGTTTTAAAGTAAGAAAGAAAATGAAGAAAGCAATGGCGTATTTAAAAAGTAACTGGAAAAAGAAAGATACAAACTGAACAATAAAGTCGAGAGATTAAGAAACAAATAAAAAGAATGAAAGAAAAGAAAGGAAGAAAGCAAAAACAATCCAATATGCGTAAACATCGAAATAAGAAAGAAAAATAAGAAACAAGATGGGTATGCTTCTAGAGTCAATTGATCTCTTAAGAAAAGACGGCATTTCATTGGCTTAAAGAAAAAAATCACGTGATGCAAGATCTGACGATACCGATTAGAGTTTTCTTTTTTTCTAGAAATAAAATAGACAAAAATATTATTTAGTTAAAAGCCGAACAAGTACTTATTTTTTAAACTACTCACAATTATAACCAGTAGCAATGCGAGGTGACGATGGTTCATTGTATTATTTTCATTCTTCAGACAACTGTTTCACAAAGTTTCGATCGTTGTAACCAAAAAACGGCTTTCTAAATAATGACGTTATTATTTCAGCATGGATCAATAAGTGCACTAGTACCAAATACTTTTTATTTTTCTTTAAACGTTTTAGTTTATTTTAATATATGTTGCATGTTTAATACCCTTGACTTAAACACGTTTTTTTTATCATGACACT
>NW_027633492.1:0-40330 GCF_053919585.1 Euprymna scolopes
CAAAGAATACATTTCAATAAGTATATATACTTAACGTATAGGTTTCTGATGTTTACCCATAAAAGAAGAAAATATCAGCAAATATTATAGATGGTGTATACCTAATTTGCTAAACACAACAAACATCGAAAATCATTATTAAAAGTATTTAAAGTTTTTAACTCATATAGTAAGGGAAATTATATATTGATTCCAAATGAAAAGGATATTGGATTTCATATCCAAATTGTATAGTATATTCCTAAGTGAAAGTCTCTGGTAGCAGTGAGGTAAAGGGATACATATATATACATATATATATATGTATATATATATATACATATATATATACATATATATATATATATGTATATATATATAAATGTAAAGGGAATGTATATATATATATATATATATATATATATATATATATATATATATAATATTCCATGATTAAACTTTGTCTTTGTATGTATTTGAGTAGGCTCCCTATTTACTCTGAAATAGCTGGGCCGATATTTTTTTGAATTTGACACGCCGGTGCTTGACGTGTCTGGGAGAGCACTTCCGTAGTTTGTATTGGAATGCGTTTGATAATCGAAAAAGCCGATTTAGAAGTAAGTTCTATTTTGATCAAAATTAACACTATTAATAACAGTAACATCAACAGAGAATTTTATATGTTTTATCACCGCACAAGACGAAAAGTGTATCAAGTCTAAATTCTTACATAAGACTGAAGCTCGTTCGAAATGAATGTTTCTTTTCTGAGAACACTTAAATTGCGGTATTTAATTATAGTACGTTTAAATCTGATTCAAGTGACCAAATGAAAATAATTTAATAAAACTAACTAATGGTTCTTTGATACATAAGGGAGTTGTCGAAATATTTATTTTTATTTTTACTACATTTGATTTCACATAGCCTGAAAGAACAGCAAAAGGAGACTTGATTCCGAATATTTCTCATACGTCATATCTTCTCTCATTTGGAAATAAGGTACTGTAATGAATATCTCCAGTATTAAATAATCCTTATACACTGTGACCTTTAGTTTATTTATGAAAACCAAATTTTGAAACCAACCGACTATAATTGAAACATTGGTAAACGGGCAGACTCTTCCATCCTCAGAAAATACTTTAACATTACCACTTATATAGTTTTCGAGGGGTCAGAAAACGAAAATAACGTGCAAAAATTTAGCAATGAGTAGTTTTCAAGATATGAAAAAATTATAGTTTAAAAAACCGGGTATTCACGTTTCTATATTTATTTGACGTAAAACGATCACCCACTTTATAGCCACCTTTTTGTGAGGGATGTCTTTATTTTTTTAGTAGTGGTCCATTTTTTTTTTTTTTTGGTAATTTTTGCCTGGTAGATCAACACACAACATATGTAAAAACAAACTTGTTTTCTCTAGTTCCTCGAGTTCGCTAAAAACGATAGTTCATTTAATTTTTTCTCAACTTAGTATTTCTGGGGGTATTAAGCAATGTAACTGTTTATGTTATATTTGGTGGTCGTTTTTGTAAGTGCAAGCGCGCATTTTTGTTTTTATTTCCCGCTAAAATACTTATTTAATGAAAATGTAAATGCGATATTCTTTTCCCGTACACGAAAACGTATAGAAAGCAAGTTTAGTATAAAGGGTGTTGTGCTGGATTACCTGGCCACAATAAACACCATACATAGAAAAATAACAGGCACATACGTAAGAATTACAATAAAGTAGATTTTCATTTTACGTAAAATTAATATACAAAAGTTATCGCCCAGTTTTGAAACTATAATATCTTCATATCTTTGAAAGTACTTCTTTTCTGGAGTTTCAGACCTGTTTTCTTTTTTTTTTTCGTTTCCAGAACCCCCGAGAACACCTGTAATAGTGGTGATTTTAAAGAATTATTTGAGGGTGGAAAGATACTAAACATTTACCGAAATATATTAGCGCTTAAAAAGAGGGCCAAAAATATACTTTGGATGATGGATTTCACATAGACAACTCTACAATTCAGGTCATTCACTAAATTTTCAAAGAGCCTTTTATTTGTAAAATTCTGATCAACAGTCGCTCATATTGTGAATGTATAACATTGCGAAAAAAGATGATATATATATATATATATATATATATATATATATATGACTGTTGAGCTGGATTAAATCCGACGATATGAAATAGAATGGAGGTGGAAGGACCTGAATACGCAACGTTTCGCCCGATTTATGCGGGCTTTTTCAATTGTTTTAGTCAATGGCCATCCCTCTTGAAAAATCCCTCATAAATCGGGCGAAACGTTGAGTATTCAGGTTCTTCCACCTCCATTCCATCTCTCTCTCTATATATATATATATGTATATATGTATAGATATGTATATATATATATATGTATATATATATATATATGTATATATATATATGCACGTGTGTGTGTGTTTGTGTGTGCGTGTGTGTGTACAGGGTGCCCACAAAGTCTGGCTACATAATCTACAGGATGTTTCCACAAAGTCTGGCCACATAATGTAGCCACACTTTGTGGACACCCTGTATATATTTGTATCCAAATTAAATATTGAATTGAACATATCTTCGTTCTTATGGGCTAAATATACATACAACTTAGTAGGCTCGTTGAAGAATATTAAACAATTCTATTGTTATTTTTTTTTAAATTAGTAAAAAGAAAAATCTATAATTTAAAACCAATAAACTGTGCCCAAGTTTCCCTACATTTTATACATAGTGTCTTGGAAGGCTTCAGGTTTGCGGCTTTGAAAACAAATTAGCTAAGGGGTTTTCTTTGGTTGTTTGTATATATATATATATATATATATATATAGAGAGAGAGAGAGAGAGAGAGGAAGAGAGAGAGAGAGGAAGAGAGAGAGAGGAAGAGAGAGAGAGAGGAAGAGAGAGATAGAAAGAGAGAGATAGAAAGAGAGATGATGGAGAAGGCAGAATGCATGTGCTTTGTTACACCGTTTCATTGTCGGTGAAAATTGTAAGGTTCGAAACTACGCCCGCACTAGTAATGCATGTTTAGAATGTGATATTAAATGTTGCTTAACATAAATAAGTTTTCATCGCATAGAAATTATGTATTGTTACATTTTTCGATAAAGACAGTTTATGTGAGTGGATTATAGTTATTCACTAAGGATGTTGAGAGTTATATTCTTTACATGCATTGTCTGAATCTAGATATTTATATATAGTAAGAGATGGGAATTTGATTTTAAAAAATACAAAAACCACCTATGAATTCATCCAGCAAGGCTAAGCAAAAAGAACCTGTTTAGACCATGTCATTGCGAAATCAATTACTTCTCCTCAGAATATGAAAGAGATATATTTTAATCTGGTATTATTGTGCTTTAAACATTAATATCGGAATGAATATACACAGAAAATGATTCTTAATGTATATTTGAAATTTACATAGAAAAAAATGATATACAGTGAAGAGTCCGAAATACAAGGGGAAAATCAATAGAGAAATCGAAAAATAAATATGATATAATAAGCATTGAAAACAAACACAATTCAAACTTGAAAATGTGGCCGTTCAAACAAACCCGAGGTGAAAGTAAAGAGTGTCATTATATATTAAAATTATCCATGTAATTGAGAGTTCTTGAGATTCATATGAATATTTATGCTCGTCGGAATCGACGAAACTTTAGGAGATTCCCGCCAATCACCAACAAAATTATCAGATTTGAAATAATAATATGCTCAATCATCACTGGGAAACATATGCAAAAAGCAACAAACAGTGTATATTAGTGCATCGGATGACATAAAAACGACTCGAACGAATCTAATGATAGTCAATATCATATCTCCAGAAAATGAAGAGTTGAAATACACTTTCGGGATGTCATGCCACATAAGAGTTTTTTTTTCGTCTTTCCGATGAGATAAGACATTTTATTTTAATTCTAATTCTCATCTCTAAAGTCTTATATTACTCACCTGCCTTAATCATGTAGAGATTCTACTATGTATATGACCTGGATATATTTTCTTGCATAAAGATTATCAATGTATTTATCAATTAATTTGCATATATATATAGATATAGATATATATGTGTGTGTGTGCTCCTGAATGTAAATACGTTATTCAGACAATGCATGTTAACTAGTTCACACACTTATTAATTATGGAATTGCATCACAATCAGATATATTTTACGAGCCTCCCGTGTTGTGTACTAAACCAATCGAAAACACTTCCCCATAACTAATTCCTCTGCATAATTTTTTTAATAAAATATCGTACAACTGTCTTATAGTTCCTCTGAAGCTTTAACAGTGAGAATTAATGCACATTATTATAACATAAAATGTGATCACTAAAGTACAAATAATAAAATTTGCCAGAAAAGTCGTCGACAGAAAAAAAAAGTAATAATGAATACAAAAATCCATGAATTAGATATAGTACTTCCCTAAACGACAATACCAATGAACACGTTGACAATGAACTAAAATGCGCAATTGTAGATTTTTTTCCCAAATATAAATGCCTAACAAAATCATTGTGTATCAGAGTACCATACTTACCATGTAAAATCTGAATAAGAATAAGCATGACTTAGATTTTTTGATATTATAAATACACAACAAAACACTAAAACAACAAAAAATACACCGGCTAAAAAACAGCATTACAAACAACAGTTGGGTTCTCAAAAAAGTTGACGATCGCCGGGGGCCAGTAGAATATAGTACTTGTTAGTTTATATATGAATTTAGACCACGTCTGTGTACCATACAAGGATAATAAATTCATTAATTTATATAAAAAAACACAAAATTCAAACTTAAACCCTCGATGATATAAGGAGATACGCGCTAACAATATTTCCCCGCAATAGCCTGACGAATCAATACAACGGTATCAACAATAACGCGGAAAATTATCTGACGCTCAATTTTATGAAATATATATTTTTATAACTCACTTTATGTATAAACTGCGTCAATCGCCTTTTGCAGATTAGTAAAATATGCGTCAATCGCTTTATTGCAGATTAGTAAAATATGAATATTACACTAAATATATGTCACACAAAATGAAAGTTTTATTATCAAATGACTATTTTAAGGTTAGCTTATTCCCGAAAGTGTATTCAAATCCATGCGATATTCACGAAATTATGACATTTTACTTATTATCTAGTAATTTATACTGCCCATCGCTTTATTGCAGGTCATTTAAAATGCCGAAAAGGGACGATTAACGGTTATTGAAAAAGAAAGAATTGTTGCCGGACACGCAGAAAATTTGCCTTCATTCGCGAACAACACAAATACCAAATCCGGAAAGGATTAAAGCATCAGGAGAAACATTTCACATCTTGAAATTCGTAGATGTGAAATGTTTCTCCTGATGTGAAAATGTTTCTAAAGATGTGAAATGTTTCTCCTGATGCTTTAATCCTTTCCGGATTTGGTATTAAGGGAAAAACAAATGTCTTTAGCACAGAATCACATGAAAAATATTTCCATCGTGTCCTATTCACAGTTGAGACCTGTGCTACTCTTGGAACTCGAACGTAACTACAACCCTTATAGTGTTCATCGCCAACAAGGAGGTGGCAGCATCATGTGTTGGGGTTGGAATGATTGGGGATAAGATGGTTGGACCATTCCGAGGTCCTGGGGGTGTAAAATTTACCAGCAATTCTTACACGCCCTTTCTGGAAAAATATTTGCCACCATGCCTAGATGGCCTACCATTGTCACGTCGCTTTTAGATGATTTTTATGCCTGACACTGTATCATCCCATTTTGCTAGGGCGACTGCCACCTTTCTTGGATCTATGGACTTCTTTGGGGAAACCCTCGTGGACTGGCCATCGTGTTCAACGAATCTAAACAAGATTGAACATCTCTGGCCAATATTGAAAAAACGTGTTCATGAGATAGGAAAACGATATACTTCGAAGGATGATCTGTGGAGGAAAAAGTTGATGTCGCCAGAACAATAACTCCTTTTCAGATCAAACAATTGACGTCTTCATTATACAAAAGGTTGTTTAAAGTTATTTAAAAAAAATGATGGATATGGCTATATATATCATTCATTTATTTGAGGCTTAGCTCATAGGATAAGCTTTTGCTGATTATACTTTAACAGAAAAATATAATACAAAGTAATGTTTTCATGATTAGAGCTTGTATATATGCCCTAAACCAACATTTTGCGAGACATGTAATAAAGCGATTGGCAGTGAAAAGTCCTTAATAAAGAATAAAAATAAAATGTAATAACTTTGGTAATATCGCATGTATTTGAATAAGATGTTGAGAAATAACTAACCTTAAAGCAGTCATTTGATTATACAATTTTTATTTTTTTGTGAAATTGTTTTTTTATTAGTTTGTGAAATATATTTAGTTAAATATTGGTATATCGCTGCAATAAAACGACTGACGTAGTTTATGCATATATATAAGCATATACATATATATACAATAATATATATATATACTATATATATATATATATATATATATATATATATATATATATATATATATACTAGCGGTTATAAACGTAGTCACACATACTCAAAAAGAAGTGGTATACTTAACAAAAATCACATTGTATTACAATGCTATTAATATTCAGTATAGGCTTTAGTAAAGTGCTTACCAAGTTATTATTAATTTGTGAACATTTTGTTGAAAAACTTCTTATAATATTGCATTAAAACCAGTATGCGAAATAAATGTGTTTTACAATCTCCCATGACACGGCATCTATTTAAAAATCTTAAGAGACAGTTTTTTTCTTTAACTGTATTCCGTTAGAAGACAAGGGGCACCAAACCACAATCAAACTGTCATTTACATGCGTAGCTTTCCACACGCAAGACACTAATAACATGAAAAATTCTAATGCTAAAATCTTTTTAACCAATACATACTGTATTGTACAAATTATATATATATATATATGTATATATATATATATATATATATAATTGGTATATTGTTTATATTTTGTATATTTTGCTTTTAACTCTTTTAATTTTTATTAATCTCTCCTACCCACTTTCACCTTATCAGCACCTGAAGATGACTTGCAGTCGAATCGAAAACGATCATTGTAATTTTTAAAATTCTATGAAATTCTTTCAATATTTTTAATTCTGATATATAAATAATTATGCGGAAAATCGAACAAATAAAAAAGAAACATAAAACAAACTATTTCTGTTGTATTTAATTATGTATACACACACACACACACACATATATATATATATATATATATATATATATATATATATATATATACAACGACGAAGGTACGTATATTCTATCTATAACAAAGAACCATTACTCATTTCATTATGCAGGTGGCGGTATCTATTTTTTTAAAATCTATTTCTTTCAAGTAACGAATAAAAAACGCAGCACAATTTTTTTTGAATGTGTTTGTGTAGACATGTTCTGATTTTCAGAATCCAATCGAAATGTGTTTTCCTTCAGATAAAAAAGATATGAAAACATTCTGAAATACATTCAATAATACCTTTTATTTTACAAATTACGTATGTTATTTTATATTTACTTTAAAGTTTAGCTATTTGTCTATGGTTTCCTGTTTAGATGTGTTTCGCTTAGAAAATGAAAAAAACTGTGCAAAACATTTCTTCATGTTTGCTCTTCATCATATTACAAAATGGTTTCTTTTGAATCGACTGGCATTATTATTTTCTTGGATAAAACAAGAATTATGTATTAAGTTGTATTATATTTTCGTGCCTTTTTATATTCATTCATCGTATTATTTCCTTATTTAAATATATCTTCTCATATTAATGCTTCTTTTCAGCTTAGCTGCAGCGCTTTGCTAATAATTAATATTTAACACATCGGTGGTACAACAAGTAAATATGTTTTGTTTTTGTTTTATGGACGGTGTATTCACCTCAGATCTTTTTATTTTATTTTATACACACACACAAACCCACACACAAACACACACACACACACACACACACATATATATATATATATATATATATATATATATATATATATATATATATATATATATACTTATGCATTACATTGTTAAGTTTCTGGATATTCAATAGTTAGAGCACAGATACAAGATAATTTTTTTGTTAAAAACTAGAATACTTAAATTTTGAATATTCCATGGCATTACACGATATTTAATGAAAATCTATCCGTCTAAAACAAACAAAGATTTTGATACCAGGAATGTGTACTTTTAGGACAACAGACCTAATCTGATATATAAAAGCAAAAATGTGTGTATGTGGGTGTATGCGTGTGTGTGTGTGTGCGCGTGATTGCATGCCTGTTAAAAATGGTCGACACACGCGATGGATCCTCACAATATCGCAATCGTTTTAAGTTCGATGTTTCTGACGGCAAAAAGCGAAATTTCGGCAACAAATATTCATTCCTTTTCCCGTAACTCGCCCGTTTTTTACAAAACATTTCGCAAGTTATCGTTTCTGTTGGATTGACTACGCTTACTCTCAACGCTCCCGACTTCCGCTTGCGCCATGGACACATCGGCTAAGACGTAACGTTTTTTTCCACCTTCGAGTTACGTGTTTGAGCCTGCCTGCCTTTTAACACTTATTAACACCGTCTCAACCCAAACTACCTTTTGTTGTTTTGATCCTCCTGCTTCCTCTTTTTTTTTATTTCCCTCCGGGGTTCCCTACTACATTAACTTCATACTACCGGGCAACGCCGGGTACCCTCGCTAGTATTTGATAAGAACAAAATTAATTCGTGTATATATATATATTAAAGGTAATGTGTATCTCCTATTATAAATTTTCGTACTGTGTGTGTGGGGGGGCAAGTTAAGTACCGAAATAAAGCTTATTATACAGCGAATGTTTTAATGATATTTATATCCATGTTTGGTGTATGAAAATGCAAAAAAAAAAATAAATAAAAATGCAAAAATTGTAAAAAAAAAATAAAAATAACGATTTACTAAACAATGTTTTATTTACTGGATTCTTTTCCGGTATTCACCAGAAGTTATCTCGCTTAGTAAGTTCGATTCGCTGTATGTCTGTGTGTGTGACATGGTTTATCTCAGCCCAAAGGCAATCCACCCAGGCAAGTCAGGTATCGAAATGAAGCTTATGACCCAGCGGATGTTTGAGTGATACTTATATACATATTTCGTTTGTGGACATACAAAAAAAAAATGACAAAATATAACGATTTACTAAACAACGTTTTATTTACTGGGTATTTTTCCGCTACAAGAACTCAAATTTGTCTAGCTGGGCAAACTTTGTTTTTGTAACTGATAATCTTATATAGGTATATTTTTATATAAACACACACCGGCATTATCATACACGTACGGTATAATCGCGTTGACACACTTGTTCCTATTGTTTCATAGAATTTAAGGAAGTTTGAGCAAGAAAGACCATTAAGTTAATTGGCAATATTTACTTTATGCTGCATGTCGCTTTCGTGCCATTTCGACAGCGTGACTAGTTTCTGAAAATGAACTTGTTAATGGCGTGAATGTCAGTAATTTGTAGTTTTCTGAGCGTTATCATAGAAACACACTCGTGTCATTGCATAGTAATATAACAAAAAATAACTGTAGTTGCATTAGATTTGTTTAATAGTACTTTAAAGAGGAACTTGGATTAGTCGGGGTCAATTTAAAGAGAGTATTTGTGATACATGACATTTTAATTCGCAAAACATTGATTTTACTTTAGTTTGTTCAAGTTTGGATAGATCATCCTATAAGATAACAAACATATACACACTATCTCATATATTACAATCGAGAGATATTGTAAAGATTCCGGTCGTCCATTTAAGTGGTTAATCATTTTTAAAATTGGTTTACCGGTTATATTTTTAGATTTAAAAAAAAAAATTATTTCATTATTCCAGCTGTTTTATTATAATTGGAATGGCTGAGATACTCTCACGAGTTCATTCTCTTTTCATGCCATACATAAGAGCTCGATATTTCATTATCTTTGCTTTTCAGCTCTATGTAACCCAGCATAATGTGGTATATACAATACAATTGACGTTAGTATCAAAATCTTCAATAACCATTTCCTATGGTGTATAGTGCCTAGAGCCAAGCAGTAGAGACATTGCTATAATTTTGTCGGAACAATCACAATTTATATTTCATCTTTTCTCTGTTTTAAAATCATCTGCTTATAATTGATATATAATATTTTCGATGACTATGTAAAGTTTCTGTTTTATATATGTTTTACCTTCGTTATTAACGTGTAAAAAACGTGGCTAAAATAAATGTACATTGATTTGAAAGAGTGATTTACAAAATAACATGGTATTTACAGATTTGAATTAAATTTACATTAAAACATATATATCGATATACATATGAAACTATATGTGCACATACACACACACACACACACACATATATATATATATATATATATATATATATATATATATATATATATTGGAGAGCTTCGTACACAAGTAGTTTAAAATGTTATTACTGTTTTCAATATTTACATTGTAAATTTTTTGCTGTTTAAATCTTATATACCGAGCTTTTTAATCTTTTTACCTTTGGATTCAAATGAATGATTTCTTGTTCTTTAACTAGATTTTTTTCTAAATTAGAAACGTAAGGCAAACTAATTATAACCAACTTAACAATCCCCACATTATCAATATATTTTATAGTAACCAGATACAACACAACTTTAAATACCACTTCTAAAATAGTGTACATTCATTTTAGCCACGTTCTTTAAAAGTTAACTTTTTTTTTTACATAGAGATACTATTTCAAGTAATTAAAATGTTATTTGTACTGAATCATATAAAGGCACACAGATTTAAAGGAAACATAAGCAAAAATTGCCTAAAGACGACTGAAGATAATCAGTTATAAAACAGATGGATGAAAAGGACTACGTGACTTTCTTATACACATTCGACGAATACATAAAAACATATATTCGAAAAATGGAAAAATTACAACAAATGATCATTCAGGAAAAACCCTTCGGATATATATAACACCAAAATGAAAGCCCACACTAGTCGTTTTTCACAAACTGCAAATTAAAGCGTAATTTAATGTAATTGTTTCAACAAACTATTCCCCATTAGATTTGACTTGTATTCTTCTATAATTTTACCAGTTCATATTTGACTTTTAATTGAAGTATCATAGTATTTACGTCAATGTAACATATTAATTTAAAATCGAGAAAGTAAGAACAAGCTCCGCACTATTAGAATTCAATATAATTTAAAACATACATGCAACACGAATACAACAAAAACCAATGAACTAGTTAATATTTAGTAGTATAAACCTTCTGCAATTTCACAGTCTGCAAATTTTAGGGCATACTGTTGAATTTTCTGCGGGAATACTCAAGAGAAAGGGCATCCCAGTTCTCTTTAATGTTTGTCCAAAGTACTTGCAGAATTGAAATGTGTTTCTTGGGTAGCTGTTGCTTGATGTAAGGCATTTTTTTAATGTTAGAATTGGAGCTTGTGCAGGCCAATTTAAATACGGAATAGCATGCTCTTCAAGGACCCTCTATACATTGTAAACTATGTGAATGGCAACAGTATCTTGCATAAAGATGGAATTATATATAAAATTCAGGCTAAAGTACAGTAAAAAAAATTCTCAGTCAACATATTAATGTACTTGGTCGAAATAATTCGAGATGGCAAGCGACATATAGGCTAATCGCACTAATAACGCCCCACACCGAAACTGGGCCTTCATCACCTTATAGCGTTGAAATTGTGCATCTAGGATTAAATTCTTCGTCCTGCTTTCGGACGCGCTGCCTACTTACGCTGTCTAACCTACTGAACTTGCTTCCGCCGTTAAAATAACTTCCGACCACTACGAAGAGCTATGATCTTCATTGCATCCGACGAAGTCTAGACGGCGCTTTCTGTTCTTTACAGAAATTATTAGCTAGCGTCTTGGAGCATATAAAATCCCTTCAGTCTGTACTTTACTGTAGAAAGAGAGCACACTTTAACAAAATTACACTACTGGTGGATGTCAGCACCCGATTCAAATCTATTTCTGAGGCTGCGGATATTGATAGCATTGTCTTCCCTGTAATAAATAAATCTAGGACGACCAGCTTTAGAGGCATCATAAACACCGCCGGTGTTTTGGCGCTTTTTCACAGTCATCCGCACGGTTTTATTATCACATTTTAACTTGCGGCCGATTTCTCGATTGGATAAATAAGTAAGTTGGAGATTAATGATCTCTTGACGATCACTAGGAGGTACTTGGGTAATATGGTCTAAACGTTACGTTGTATAACTAAGGAACAATAACAATAACTATTAGAGATGCTAAAAGGTGGCTATGTTAAGCTCGCTTTAAGCTCATTTGTTGTTTCGAAGTTTCTTTTTCCATTCTCAATTTGAAGCTATTTTTTTATTAACATGTATGAATAATTTTTAAAAAAGTATGAACAAATAACATTCATGAAGAAAAAAAACGAATCAAATGAAGCATTTGTTGGTTAAACCGTATCATTCAACTTAACGTAAATTTGCGGTTTTTGCAAACCCCCGGTCGAGTGTGAGGGAAAATTTTCTAGCCCCAAAATATTTTTACTCGTCCGATAGTATGTCTTTGTTTCAGTCAATAATAATTTTGCAACAATTCAATAAATTACCGTGTGTATAATCTAACGAGAAAATAATTGTTAAACTCTTGTAAATCAACTATTTTATTACTGCAAACATTTCAGTAAATATAAAAAAAACGTTAAAATACAACACATGTTTCTTTATTTAGCATCATTTATAGTATTGTTCCATAGAAATAAGACTCATTTCTTCGGATGCTGATACGTACTATCAAAATGGCAATTGAAATATAAATAATTCAAGACTGCGTTTATTGGTACCGTTAGAAAACGAATATATCTAAATTTATACACAAAGAAAAAAAATGTAAAATCACACCCTTGAAATAAGTATGCTGTAAAATGCAACACAAATATTAGGGATTATTTTTTTCATTAAAACATTTCAATATGAAGTCTCTAATTGAAAAATATTCTGAAACACACAATCATCCCAGGAGCTCAAAAGAATCAGAAAATGCTACTTACAATAATTACTGAACAAAACTCGAAGCGAGATCATAATAAAAATGGGCATTTAGAATCATATAGCATTGAACATTTCAGCGAAATTTATATAGATTAACGTAGTATTAAATAGCTTTGTTAATGAAACAATCAAGGGGGGTTTATACATTTATTCTAATTCTTTTTTTACAAGGCAAGTCGAAATATTATATCATGTATAAAATCTTACTAATAATCAGCCGTCTTGATATTTGTATGTGTTTACACTTTTATAATTCAGGTCCAGATTTGTTTATATCCTGATACATTTATATCTTCCCCGGAATAAATAATGTTTGTATACGAAGAAACAAAACTGAAGCGAAAACTGATTACTTACTTCTTGTATAATTTAATGTTCGGTGCGTGCTTGACAGAACGATGCGTTTTTCTCCCCTAAAATGTTCGTCTTTACTTCTGTAAGCATGAATTGTATGTAGTTGAGTCGAATAATTTTTTCTCCAAATTAGGAGAGCTAAATGAAGGTGACATTATGACTACTCGCCAAATGTGTAAAATTGATATCTTGTTAACCTTTAGCGAAACCAATCTTTTTTCCAATACGATATTCCAAAGGTCTCACAGCAAAAGATTAAAGACTTCACAAATGATGCGACATAGGTTAATCTAAGTCACCGCATATTTAAGGGTCGTAAAATGAATCAGCTTTTCCCTTTTCATTATTTAAAGAAATTTTATCGACTGGCGGACGAGTGATTTACGACTTTTAGTCTCCCAAAAAAATGTTCAATCTAACGTGGGGATCGGTCGTGCCAAGTCTCAAAGGTTATATATATATATATATATATATATATATATATATATATATATATATATATTTATATGTATATATACATATATTTATATACATATATATATATGTATATCTATATACATATATATATATATATTTATATACATATATATATTGATATACTTATATTTATATACTATTAATATGTATTTATATATATTTATATATATGTACATATATATATTCATATATATATGTATGTATATATATATTTATATATCTGTATATATATATTTATTTATAAATATATATATTTATATATATATTTATATATTGTTATGTATATTTATATATATATGTGTATAAATATATATATACATACATATATATATATATATATAGATATACATGTATATTATATTTTGTGTACAGAAAGTTGTTAGATGAGACAAATCATTGGTACCGTCGGTTCAAACCAATAAAAGAAAATACGCTCTTACATTTCGGATTTTCCTTTTAATTGAGCACTCTTCTGGATTTTTTTTACCCAAAAAAAAAAACTAATCATATATATATATATATATATATATATATATATTTATATATAGTTATATATATATATATATTTATATATATATATTTATATATAGTCATATATATATTTATATGTATATTTCTATATAGTTATATATATATTTATATATATACTTATATATATATTTATATATATATAGGTATATATATATATATATACTTATATATATAGTTATATATATGCTATTGGAATTTTTACAGCCATTTCAATACCTTTTTGTGTTAGTGTTAGTTGATATCCTCTTTTCCGAAGTGTTATTTGTAGTTCATTCAGTCCAGTCGAACGGAGGCGCTTTTCTGTTACTATGGTGCAGACTCTACGTGCTAGGAAGTAGGCTATAGATTTTAGACAGGTTTTAGGATAGTGGCTTTTGAAGTGGAGGTATTGTTGAGTGACTGTGGGTTTGTAGTAGATGTCTGTGATTATGTTGTTGTTTTTTATTGTTACTAGAATGTCTAAGAGAGGTAGTTTTGTGGTACTTTGTTCTAATGTGAAGTTTATCTTTGGCTGTAGATTTTGTAGCAAAGTATGGAGGTCTCTGATATCCCCCATTTGGTTCTCCAGAGGATAAAGCAGTCATCTAGGTATCTTTTCCATGATTTTATGAAGAGTGTTTTTATATTGTGCCCGTACTTTTGCTCTATCCTTTCATAAAGAGTCTCTTCTAGGAAGGCGAGTGTAAGTGTGGCATCTGTCTGTGTCATTTAATGCCCATTGCTGTGCCTAGTATTTGGATGTAGTTGTCATTATTGAATTGGAAGGAGTTGTTATTGAGGATTATGTCAATGCTATCAATCACGAATTGTTTATTGAATCTGGGGTGTAAATCTGTGCATGTTTGTCAACCCAAAATGCAACAAATCGCGATGTGAAGTATGTGACATGATAATAGAGGTACCACATACACATTCAAAAACCTAGCACAAACATTCAAAATAAAAAAGGATCTTAACTGTACCTCCAGAAATGTAGTATATGCACTAAAATGCACAGCATGCAACAAATCCTACATAGGTTCCACCAGAAATTTCAGCAATAGAGTGACCTTATATAAGAGCAACATCAAAATTGCAGATAACAGACACCTCTTTGTTTCAAAACACGGACACATATGCAGTGGAAACAGCTTCAAAATAATGCCAATCTTCCAATCAGAAAATTATTTTTATTTACTTACACAGGGAAAAAAACCTTCATCACAAGATTCACTCATGAACTAAACAGAGCCTAATATCAACACACAAAACCATGAAATGCAAGGCAAACACGGATGCAAATCCATATACATATACAGGCCCACACATAAATCATAAAACAGACACATTAAAACACACACACGCGCGCGCATACAAACACACACAGACATAACACCCCTATCTCTAATACAACACACTGAACAATAGCAACCCTACTTAACCGCGAAACCAAAACACTAAGAAAACACCTAGAACAATAGTATAATATATGTGCCAATACCTCGCTCCCACCCTCTCAGTCAGTGGAGGAGAAATTGATCATGACTGAGACAACTATCATCCCTTCTATCATCCCCCTCCCATACCAATACCCCTTTAATAGGACCCTCCCCTCTGGGGAACGAGATCTTCCCCACACTAGATCTGGTCTGGCCATACCCACATGGGGAGAAAAATAAATAGAAACATTAAAAATGCCCTATACATATTTTTAGATACACCTCTCTATCTGAACAAACATTATATAAAGAATACACGAACAGTCTAAGACTGAAACGAAAAATCACAATACTTAAATCTAAGAATCCAAAAATAAATATCAACATAGAATGAAATTACCCCTACCCTCATTTCAGAAGAGCTGCCACCCTCCTCACACATACACATATGTAACGACCTTAGATCACATTCATATTCCTAGGGAAGCAAATAACTTTATAATACTATAAAACAGTACACACATTTTCAAACCAATAAAAGAAAACACATACACATCCTACCCTAAAGGAAAAGAAAAAAAAACACAAGCAGAAAGAGAGTGAGAGAGATAAACACAATGCAGGAGTGACCCAGCCCAACAAAAGAGTAATAAAATTGAACATTCCAATGAATAGTAGACACTTACACGTTTCCACCTCTTGGAAACAGTTCAAATGAACAAGGAAAATGCTATTTTTACATCCCCAACACATTTTGAAAATAATTTCTGAAAAGGACGCTCCATAGAACCTTTGAAACGCGTTAAAAACGATTTCAATGATTTAAAAAAATTATTACAATGGTCTAAACATAATTCTCAATGAAAAACCAAGACACGGAATAATAAAATAATGTTAAAAAAATACACATTGTTGGTGACTACCCCCTTATTTAAATATACATCTTTCTTTCGCTGGAATTTCTGAACCCATTATATATATATATATATATATATATATATATATATATATATATATATATATATATATATATGACAAGCTATGTTTGAAGATTTTATGTTTACCTAATTTTTAACAGGAAGAAAAGCTAAATGACATGACAATTTCTCAATGTGGTGTGTTTATGCCTGAAACCGGAAATTGAAAATACAATAGTTCAATCATGCAGGTGTGCATGTTTGCTGAATTTTCTTCGAAGTAAGTTTACATATTTTTGTTTTATATTTTTTTACAGTATTTCCCAGCAATAATGAAAAATATTTTTCGTTTCACTTAGGTATAATTCTATTTTTACTTATCTGTGCACATGTATACATACATATAATATTTTTCTGTGTATTGTTTTGTAATAATTTTAATGGGAAGTAATATTTCTGAAGAAATATTCAGGGGTAAATAGACTTATTTTCCTTAGATTGTTACATAGTACTAAGAGGTTATAAATCATTCTTTAAGTATAGCTGCTATGAAAACTGTTCAAACACTCTAAAATTCTTAGATTCATATAGTAATAAATTCTTACGTTCTCATAACAAAATAAAGCAATTCTTAATTTAGAGTTTTTAACGTCGGCTCTGTAAGAACCAGTGATTAAAATGTGATATCCTGACATAAACACGTTTCAAAAAATGACTATGACTGCTGAATGTTTCTAAAAGTTATCACCTGTGCTGGATAACAAAAAATGTTCAGATATTTTGGTCTAACATAAGTTGATTTCTCGGATATATGAGAGGAATAGAAGATTTCAAAAGACAAATGAAAGCTGTCGTTTCAGTACACCGTACTGAATAAAACACTGGTCAACTCTGGAATTAAATTTTTGGAAAATAGACATAATGATTACAGCGTGTACCAGGTCGCTCCAAGTTTTAGAAAGTTGCATAGTTATTTTTTCATCAGCTCTCATTAGAAAAGGACAATGCTCAATGTATACTATTATATTATATTATATTTTGGATTTTTTTAATATCAGAATTTATCAAAGAAAGAATGATATACGAGAAAAAAATTATCTTTTCTCAAACTTAATAATCTGTCATAAGTCGATAAAAATGATGGTAAAACTAAATGAATTGCTATTCGAATTGCTTCCCAATCAACCATATTATCAATATATAGATCCCCAAACTGCTTCTGTTGGTATATATTTTTAACATTTCTACCTCCTTTACCTCTAGCTGGTCGGCATAATATAATTATCTTTATTTATGTACACACTTGTCGATATTATAAGTATCATCATTATTATTATTATTATTATTATTATTATTATTATTATTATTATTATTATTATTATTATTATTGTTTTACTATTATTAATATTATTATTATCATTATTATTGTTTTATTATTATTATTATTATTAGTAGTAGTAGTACTATTATTATTTTGGTTTAATTATTATTATTAGTATTTTTATTATAATTATTTTGGTTTTATTATTATTATTATTATTATTATTATTATTATTATTATTATTATTATTTTGGTTGTAATGTTATTATGTTTATTTATGCTTTAAATTATCATTATTATGTATTCTTAGTAGTTTGAGAATAAATAATAATGGTTTCATAGCCATTATTGTTTCAGTATCCGTTATCCTCCTTCTTATTTTTTTTACCCGTTATTAATTTGAATATAAATTGTGTTATTTGTTTGTTAAGAATTATTTCTATTATATTTGATTTATTGATGTTTGTTGTAGAAAAAGTTATTGTTTTCTTTAGCTTGTATTTTTGATAACTTGATTATTTTCCCCGGCAATAAGTTTGAGAGAATTATTCTATTCTTCAGATTTTTTTTCTTCCATTGTGCTTCCATGAATAGCGATCATCAGCACATCTCGCGGTGGGTCACAGCATCGGCTAAAACAGATTTAGTTTATACGAAGAAAAAACTCTTATGAGGATTCGTTTACAATGTGTCTTAGAGCCGATTATATCAGTATTAATTCAAATTATTTGCATATAATTATATCTATACATACATATATATACATATGTGGGTGTATATATATATATATATGTATGTCTGTGTGTGTGCGTTCTCTATGTGCGTGCGTGTTTATGTATATCGGTATAAGAATGCTTCTGTGCCTGTGAATGATGTACAGGTGTCTGTGTGGTCGCGCTATATATATATATATATATATATATATATATATATATATATGTGTGTGTGTGTGTGTATATAGGTATATATATAATATTTATATGTATTATATCTCTCTATAATATATATATATATATATATATATATATATATATATATATATATATATATAATATAATATAAAGGTGAAGGTGTGTGTGCCTGGTCACGAATAGGCTCCTATATTGTTGACTATTTTAAAAAACTGATTACATATAATGATAGAATATGTATCGAGACACGGGAATGGGTATGTTTGATCTGGCAGAACGATGTTTCATTAACATTGTGGTGTCTGCGTTCGTGCCTGGTCCACAACATATGGACATAGAAAATTATAAATAAAAAAAACGTTTTACAAGTTGTTTGATATAGATGTACATAAGAATATTTTGATAAGTATGTTTTAACTTAAATAGGAATGGTATAATAAAAGTGTGGGGTCTGCGTTCGCGCCTGGCCTCCATGGAATCGAAATAGGCACAAACTTTAATAAAGACTTTTCATATCTATCTGCGTAAGTATACTTTGATAATTATGTTTCAGTTTGAAGAAATATTATATAATAAAATCAGGGGTGTTCGTTCACACCTGACCTCCATAGAATGGAAATATGTCACAAAGTTTAACACGGTTTTTTAATATAGATCCACAGACTATTGTGATAAGTGTTTCAGTGTGAACAGGTATGGTATAATAAATTATGGGGTTTATCTATTTTATTTTTACTTTCATCATATTTTGTTTTGGTTTTGATACCCCTAAATTCGAAGCTATCTCTTTACAACCCTCCCTTTTCATAACCTAGCATGCTTTCATAAATCAGAGTCCATTTTCTGTGGGCTGTTTTTGAACCTAGTAAACGACGGGTATTTTTGCTAGTATATATATATATATATATATATATATATATATATATATATGTATATATATATATATATATATATATATATATATATATATATATATATTCTTGTACGTGCGTAGGATCAATTTATATTCACACAATCGCGCTTATCTGTCACTGTTATAATGTTCATAATAACCTGCATTGCCAATTATTGTAGAATTTTTAAATTTATATCATCATTATTGTATCATGTGCGCATAACATTTTCTAATGAAATGTGTACAAAATGCAACAGTGCATCAAGACTATTATGTGTTTATATAAACATATATACAAGAAACATTTAGTGTTGAGCCATATCTCGGCTGGTGGCTAAATAATATATAATTATTTCTTACTATTCTAGCCCTGTATATTAGTGAAATTATAATTGGTTTATAAATTCGAACGTTACGCCTTTTTAAAATTCGTTTGTGGTAGATATATGTTTAGACTATTAATGATCATTGGAACATTAACACAAAACTCCAAACTTTAGCTTAAAATATTTATATTTAATCGAAAATGTAAAATTATAGTGTTATTTCATTCACTTATTCTCTCGTAAAGCACTCCTCCCTGAGCAATAACATATTATACAGATTTATTTCTAATATTTCCTCCGAATAGGACGAATGGCGAATTCACACAGTTTGAACGACTATTTTTTTAAAATAAACATTACTGGTGATCATATACACAAGCTCTCTAAAAAGCAGTAATCTTCTCACTTCCTTTCAACTCATAAAAAAACTCATAAGATGGAATACCAACTTCAATTTAGTAAATAACACCAAAGACACGCTCTATTTTTCTCATCTGTTAACATATATTTTTCCAACCGTTAGCTGTATAGGTTACTAGCTCTGGACAAGTAATCAGTTGGTTACCTGCACTGTCACTAGAACGATATAACGTAGGGAACCTAATGGATATGATCTCACCCAGCTGTCGTAGCCATCCACACATCTATACGCGCGTACACAGTAATAGACATGCATACTGATTGCATTTCCTTTAACGAGTTCAATTGTTTTGTCCTCACTGCTGCAAACATACATTGCTTTCTCAATATAATAATATATTACATACACTTATATATAAATAAAACACATCAGAAACATAACTGAACGGCCTAGGTCAGATGAAGGTAACCCCGTCACAAGTTTCTACATGAATTCCGTATTTAGAAACATATTCATAAAATATAGATTGACTTTCTCTCATAAATTGAAAATAGTCTATGGTGAGAACGAGTGCATCCGCATTAAATACTGCGATAAACTAGACAAAACTTCATACAGTGAAAAATTCAACCAAATCCGAGAAAATACTGGGGTTTCATACAAATGCACAGGTATATACATAGGTGCGATACTCATTCCCCCCCCCCAGATCCTATATACTATAGTACCCCTCTCGGAAGATATGCGGAATTAAGTTTATTATGGTTGCTGTTATTATTATTATTATTAGTAGTAGTAGCAGTAGTAGTAGTAGTAGTAGTAGTAGTAGTAATAGTGTCATCATCATCATCATCATTATAATAATAATAATTATTATTGTTATTGTTGTTGTTTTTTACTATTATTAAACTCATTGTTTAAGCATTGCAATATATTTAACTTTCAGTTTTATTTCCAACATTTAATGTTATCAACCTCTGATTTATCTAACAGGCATAGGAAGTATCCAATTTTTGTGATGGCTTCTAATTTAAAAACAATGATTTTCCCCTATGTCTGTTATTATATGTATGTATGTATGTATGTATGTATGTGTATGTATGTATGTATGTATGTATGTATGTGTGTATGTGTGTATGTATGCATGTATGTATGGATATATATATATATGTGTATATAGGAGTGTGAATGTGCGTGGGAGAAGAAAGGCAGAGACATATGGACACACAGACGGACAGAGGAACGTTATACTCAAAACAGTCTGAAATCCAAGATGTTTACACTGATATTTTAATATTTTTAAACAAAAATAGGAAGAAATTAAGTAAATAAAAATTAACATAAAAAGAAAATCCTTCGTTTATTTTCATAAACATTATATGTGGGTATATATCAATTAACGAAATACACTAGAATTTACAGTAAGCGGTTAAAAAATAATAAACGTGTTTGGGGGTGTGCGTAGACAATTTAGACAAACAACCTGTCCTTTAACGCACCTAAAACCATAATAAATTTATAAGTCCAAGCGTTCGGTGTGAAGATTCCACTAAGCCTATCGTCTACATCTGTTTATCTATCTCCAGGTGTATATGTACGTACGTCTATAAACGTATGCGTATGCATATTCTGTATGTATGGGTACGTGTAGAAGCATATGTGGTAGAGTGCGGGTTTATAACCATGTATGTTAACATATGCGGGGGTGTTCGCGGGGTGAATTGATGTCTAATTAAAAGTTTTATGAAATACTTGGTTTTGAATAGAGACCATACACGTTGCTTACAGTCCTAAGGCAAAAATATTGGAAGGGTCACATTTAAATATATCTGAAGCTTATTGATTATGCCCGTGCCCTTCTTGCTACACTACACTCATGTTTCCATCATTCACACTGAGGAAGACCGAAGGATCGCTCGAAAATACATGCTTTTGAAAGAAGCCTTATTGTTTTATTGAAAATACATTTTGTATTTCTACACCTCAACTTATAGGAAATAAATACGGAAAAGATGTAAACATTTATATATTTTTCATTTTGATTTTTTATTCATACATATTTACACACACACACACACACACACACACACACACATATATATATATATGTGTGTGCGTGCGTGTGTGTGCGTGTGTTTGTGTATATAATATTAATACTTAAAATAAGTTGTCTCCATTTAAAGCTTAAACTGACTCACTTTCAATAAACGCAGTGAATATTTAAATTAATTCGGAATAAGATAGAAATTGTTAGACATTCACCGAGAAAATTGAGTAAGTAAAATATGTGTCGGTTGAACTATTGAATATGGCTGACAAAACGCATCGCGTAATTCTCACATGTTTATTTACAATCTAAATCAATAAAAGTGAAAACGCTCCAATACTCTTATGTATTACGCATTTCAACACGTCGAAATATGTAATTCTAAAGACTCTCTATGTAACAATAATGTAAATATGATTAATTAATATCTAAACTAACGTATATTAACATACGAAATTACCTTCTTAATCGTATTGGCTAGTGTATCAAATGGAAACTAAAATAATGCTCACCAGTTTTATTTAAGTAGTTTCAAAACTGTCTGAAGTGGCAGGACGCCTCTTCAGAATAGGGACGAGAAAAATCGTAGTGGGTTGAAAAATGTGTACTGAGACAGTTTATGGGATCAGTAAAAAGAATGATGAGATATGGTGTAGATAGACATGTGGCATGTTCAGCATAGAGCCTTTTAACAACAAGATTAACGAAAAGTTGTAGTGAAACAGGTCACGTGCTTTACATAAGCAAAAGCGAAAACAGCAGGGTGGAAGACTATTTCACTAAATGCATTAGTCATCAACACATGAACGTTAATATGAACTACGGGACAATATAGATAAATTTGATAGTTTTTATTAAATAAATACTAATAATACAATAGTCATAATTAATGAACTCTATCCAATGCAATGACTAAATCGGGCAATCCAGTCAGAGCGTCAAAAAGAATGTAAGGTTGCATTCAACTAAGAACCAATTGCCCGAGATTCGATCGTAATATGGATAATTACATGTTGGCTTTAATTTACTGAGACTAGAATTAAAGATCTCAATTAAAAAAATATCTTCCAAGCTTCTACTGATTGATAACGCTTTGTATTTGTTCATTTTTATTTTCAAATCTTAACTTGACCGATTTCGTAGTAGCTTTAGTGTTGCTTCTGCAACGGCCTTGGTTTCCACCCTTAAAACCTACGAAGTCATGGCAACATCTGAATTATCGACACTACATGGTTTGATTTAATTCTACGGATCAGCGCATACGACGTGTAAAGAAACAAGATTTAAATCATTCTAAGATTTCAAACATTGAATCGAAATAATCAATACATATATATATATATATATATATATATATATATATATATATACATATATATACATATATATACACACATATATATACACACACATATATGTATATATACACACACACATATATATATACACACACATACACATATATATATACACACACATATATATACACACACACATATATATATACACACACACACATATATATATATATATA
The DNA here is from genome assembly GCF_053919585.1 of Euprymna scolopes. Taxonomy (NCBI): domain Eukaryota; kingdom Metazoa; phylum Mollusca; class Cephalopoda; order Sepiida; family Sepiolidae; genus Euprymna; species Euprymna scolopes. Next base: position 24,239 of record NW_027633492.1, read on the forward strand.
TATATATATATATATATATATATAAAGAAACAAAACAATATTCTATATTAAGGAGCTTACAACATTCAGGCTCGGCAAGCATGCGCAATAAGAGGACAATATAGGCATAACGTAAAATCAGAGCTTTAATCGTTTGAATAAACTCAATATTATATACATACAGGGTCATTCTCTCTCGTTTTACTTCGTACCTCTTTTTCTATTACTCTCTCATTCTCTTCATATATATATATATATATATATATATATATATATATATATATATATATATATATATTGCCTGACGAATCCTAGCGTGGATTAAACGCGGACTATTCTGGGAAGCTTAATTGGCATATATATTTTTATAACTATATATATATATATATATATATATATATATATATATATATATATATATATATATATATATATATATATATATATAGTAATTTGTAAAATATATATGGCGGTTAAGCTACACTGAATATTTTGCGTTTCATCCAACTATAGGATTCGTCAGGCTTATGCGCGAATTTTGCGGTTGCTTCTTGTTTTTATATATGTTAAGGATTTTTAGTTGGCCAATCAGCTTTCTAGTATCCACCGCGCCCCTTCCTATCAGCCAATGGGCATGCATTTTATCAAACAAAGGATCTGTTCTAGAACTAGGTTAGTGGTTTTAGGTAGACGTTCTTCTTTTTTGATACATATAAATATGCCCATGTGTACACACATACATGCACATATATATACATATATATATACATATATGTGGGTGATCGTTTATTTATATTCATGTTTATTTAATTTAGTTATTTGTTTGTTTTCTATTGTTATTGTTAGTTTTAAAGCTATTTTGTATCGCTATCCTAGAGTAAGTTTTATTTTGTGAACACAGTTGTTTGCTATTTCCCGCCTACAGTTTTATAGATTTTGAGGTTCTTTAAAGTACAGGATAGAGTATTTTTCATGGAGGCATAATTTACATGGGTCGTCTAAATGTCTGCATGTGGTAGCTTGTCTCATTATTTTCCATTCGACTACCGGCGAGTGTCCGCTTTCTTTGAGTTCCCAGTATTTATTCGCTAGTGTTGTTTTTATACGTTTTTTTTTTAATTTTTGAATGTGCTTTTGTGGTCATAGTATCGGGTTTTGGAATCTAAGGAAGTCATGCCTATGTAATATTTCTTGTTATTCGGGTTTTCTTTCGCAAATATTGTTGCTTGATAAACTACGCTTTTTGTTAGACATTTATTTTGGACTGGGCAATGTGTGCGGTGTCTACAATTGCATTTATCTTGTTCGTTATTAGTATTTTTATTTATGGTATGGTTGTTCTTATATATATATATATATATATATATATATATATATATATATATATATATATATATATATATATATATATATGTATAGGTATGCATGGGGGACCCGTCATTATCGGGATTGAATAAGAATCTACGGATGTTGCATTTCTACCTTATTGTAATCGATATTCTCAAATCTTTCATTTGTATTATAGAAATCTAGTGATTTCCTATCCATTCGGGTACCCACTGGGATGAACCAGAAGGAAGCTTCATATTCTTCCCTGCAGTTACTTAATCTACAATCATTTTGTCTACATTGTACTGTTGAAAAACCATTACTGGTTTTAGACAATTATTAAAATACAAAATTCTAAATGCAAAAGTCAAGTATTATGCTTCAATTGTGTTCTGAACAGAAACACTCATTAAGAACGCGCCTCAGCATAAACAAACACGCTATTGCTAAATTTAACGTCATGCCCTTCTGCTCATGTGTTGATGAAACTTCACAAATGCACTTGTACTTTTAAGTTTTGTAAGACGCTGGTTACTTTAGTTAATATCGAACTGCTCTTTCTCCAATTAATTTCTTTCGCTAATCGATCTTCGATAATTATCGAAGACAGTACAATAAAAAAATACTTCAAGTTACATGAAGTATTTTGCTGATATTTCAAACAAATCGGCCATGGCGTTACGCACTCTTTGGGGACCGTAATAACACGTAGACAAAGTATTTTTAATAGAATAGTTGATATAAATATAGATTATTTAAAATATATTCATATGCATATAAATATAATCTGTTTTTTATATTTTAAAGATATTATACATACAGACTGTGTGTGTAATACTTTCTCAATTATCCGCGCAGAAAATGTTAATTACTGTTGAGCGGGAGATGCGGCCCAGTCACAAAGTCAATATTGCCTCTATAGACGAAGAGATAGACGGAAAGAGACATGCGTGTATGTCTGTCTCCGTCGACAGAAAAATCCTAAGCTACGAAGCGGATTCTTATGAAACTTAGAAACTATATCTACAGCAACCCGGTTAAGTACATGTCATATACTCTTTATGAAAGCATTATTATTTATTGCACATCTAAATTTTCAACCGCTTCCACGAACAGAAAGAAAAAGAAAAAAATTATATACGTTTTATGTAGAGAATGCAATTGTGATTAAAATTCTAAATAAAATCTTAACCAATATAATTAACAATGAACAGCGCGCATGTGTTTGTCAATAATACGTGTACGCTTCCTACGTGAAATTTTTTTTGTTTTTAATTGTTTAAGTAATGATAATGAATACTTGAATATGTTTTTTTTAACAACACAGTTTAAAAGAGTTTTAAGGGGTTTTTCACTGTAGATTAATTTACAATTAAAACTTTCGAACTGAACTACACTATCGCTCTAAATAGATACACCTAATGCTATAGTTCTTTATTTGGGGCGTGGTAAGTGGATGGAGTATTTGATGAAATTCACTTCGATTCACACACTTCTGAAAGTTAAAGGTTCTATCCAGAGTCGAACCGGCAGTTAAAATACAATTACGAATTACCTAGGTATTCTAGTCATTAATTCCTGACTGCACAGGCATAGTCCCGAGTCAAAAAAGAAAGTCGGAGGACACATGGACCATCGCATTATTAAAATAACATTCAATATTAGCACAGTAGTCCGAATAACACGAACAATATTTTATTATTTTTTTAATCTGTACTAGAAGCAAACTTCTATTGTTATCTCTTTATCTCTCTGTCTCTCTTTTGATGCACACACACGCACACACCCACAGGCATATATATATATATATATATATATATATATATATATATATATATATATATATATATATATATATGCATTTTAAAAATATTTTGACACACATGTTACTTTGGTCTGTCGAATAGTAAACCAACAGATTGCCACTTTTTTCGGGAACACGTACACGATGTTCTTAAAATAACCAATTCATTTGAAAATATAAATTAGAATCAATAAAGATGGTTTATGTATTACCAATATTTATCTTTCGTTTATTACGAAATGATTTTGTCAGATATATTGTAAATACTAATTTTATATGTGCCGAGTGTTTTTTATAAGAGACAGTTTGGAATTTTCATCAGATCGCATGGATACATCTTAAGAATACATATCTTCCTTTTATTTCTATATATATTTTTAAGTATGTGTTATATGTATATGTGTGTGCATATATATTGCCTGTACTTATATGTCCTTTATGTTGTGTTGGATTTTATAAATTCACATTGTGTGTTATTCTTTCCATATTATTTAATTTCTTTGTTTTATCTTTCTATGATTTTGTTTTTCTTTCAATGCAAACATTAAAGATTTGGCTTGGGACCCATCGTTGCTTTATTATATTTAGTTATAATCATTTCATACGAGCTAATGCACGCAACTTTACACGCAACTGCGTTTCAGCTTGTTTTTATGTTGTGCCAGCAAACTGGTTTCCGCTTTAGGATTATCGCTTATTTTTTTTACGATTTGAAAACGTTTTCTTATTGAGCGTTTATAATTTATGCTTTTCGTCTTTACGAATATCGGTATATATATATATATATATATATATATATATATATATATATATATATATATATATATATTTATTTATCCGTTTTTATTTACATGCTTAAAAACGATATAATCTTTTTTAAAGTAGATGTTTCATTTTTGTTAAATGATTTTCAAAATGTTCTATTTGCCACGATTTTTTTATTTATATTTCTTTTTCCTATTGTTTTTTTATCGATGCTGCTGGCTTTTAGCAGTGACATTTATCTTATGCTTGATTCAGTCGTTTTTTTTTTTTAAATAAAACTTTACATGAGTTTATCATTATAGATATGACGTTCGCGCGTTAACGCATGATAAGAATTAGTGATAATACATAATACACAATTATTTTTTTCTGTAATTAATCTTTTTTAATCTAATAAAGATTTAGTCATGTGAAAAATGTAGCGGCAATCAGAGACTAATGCCTTGGGCGAAGATGTGAGAAACGCAAACTGAACAGTATTTTAATGAGCATGCACTCCGCTGGCTTATATTATAATATTGTTTCAATCCGAACCTACATGTTCCTGTGTTATTTAATATTCGCCGACCACGTGTCAAAGAGTTTTTATAAGCAACGCTAATCCGTGCTGTCTCTTTCTAATTTAATAGATGAATTGATAAATTTGGGAACCTTCCAGTGATGGGACTATTCCAATATGTTACCCAGTTCCGGTACAATTACCGACTTCGTGCTAAATTCTCGATTCTGATACAATTATCGATCCCGATTCTTTATAAAGCTCTAATTATTTAACTATAATAATTGCCATAAAGGGTTTATAATCTGAAACACAATATTTGTAATATTAGCATAGCAAAGTATTATAAATATTTTAAAATAAATACATGCTGAGGATACATGTTCAAGAAACTGCATAGTAAAGACAAACAAAGGGAACAAAAGCTTACAATGATTTCCGCAAGTCAACTCAGCTTTACCTTACTCGATTTTTTTTAAAGAGGTGCAATAATATGTGTCTATTCATGAACTACTTAGTTACAATGACAGTAAGAAGCGACGTATTTATAACATTTCATTGCATACACATTTATACTTATTTTACACGGAATAATATGAAATCATGAATTATAATTTTAGTTTTAATGCATATATTTATGCAATTTATAAAACAGAAACACATTAACAGACAAAGATACTTTGAGTATTGAAAGAAAATAAACGTAATAAAATTTAGCCTACCTTGAACGCTTTTGCGATTTCTCTTTCCACTTTTAGACGGGAAAGCCGCAAAGTAACATCATGGATTTTATAAGTTATGTATCGCTTAGCCCATTTGCTGCCTGTTAATAAAGAAAGAAAAGACAAAGTTAATATGACTGTACCAAATGAAAGTTACATTTTTTGAACGAGAAAACTGATTAATCCAAATTTATTAATCACAGTGATATTTGTGTAGTAGATAGAATAGTATCATCCAGAAATCCGAAATGTGCCTCTCTATAAAACTCTAGTAAGCACTGTACTCTTCTGACTTGTTGCATTTAGATTATTTATAAATATATATATATATATATATATATATATATATATATATATATATATATATATATATATATATATATATATATGTAGTTAGTCTTGGAAGTTGTTTCACCTTTTAAATTATATAAAAAATGTTGTTTTCATATTTTTTACTTATCTTTCATTAGGAAACCATTTTGCCAGTAAGTCAATTAATGAATTTGTTCAGTTTTGCATTGTCTCAATATATTCCTCTTAAAGAAGTCACCTTTTTCTCTTCCTTCAACCCCCAACCTTAAGAGGAGACTTATCGGGATAATACAAAACCTAACAAATTGAGGTGTAGCTTATATGTAAATCTATAAAGAAAGAAAATGACGAAAAAAAGCAATATATATATATATAGGTTTATTCATTTATTTTTAAAAAAGGCATATCTACATGAGGGTGTAGACTCTTTATTCTATGGTATTTCTAAGCCAAATAATTCTCATACGAAGAGGAGAGAATATGCCAGGTAACATAATATATATGACACATCTAGATATAGTTTGGAACGAAACAAAATAGTGATGCTGTTTGGGGAAATTAAATTGTTATCTGTGATATAGGAGGAGTATTGCTTTTATTAGATAATGTATGTAGGTGTATATCATATCTTTCATTGTGGGTTATATATATATATATATATATATATATATATATATATATATATATATATATATATATATATATATATATATATACGTTTAATTTTTTATTACCGTATCTTTCTTTTAAGTTACATTATTGTTTCAGCTACCCGGCCGTTTTTTGGCCGTCTGTAGCTTCCTCAGACTTTTGCAGAAATGTTCGTTGTTATGGGATGAAGGAGTAAAAGAGGGAATGAGGTCAGGGGGTGCGAGGAGGGCGGAAGAAAGAGAGAAAGGGGGAAGGTGGGGGGTGCTTAGTATGTCGGTAGTGTTTTAGTTTTGGAATTTAAGGAACTTGTGGGAGAGGGTCTGGGAAATTTATTTCTCGTGTGGCTGAGGGCATAGGGATGCATGGGGGAAGGGGAATATGTGGGGTAGGACGAGGGTTACTTTAAAATTCGAGTCTTAATGTTAAGTTTTTTGGTGTTTCGTTGGTGAGATGATTTCTTGGTAAGTATCTCTTGACCTGTTGGGTGTTGGCTTATGTTTGGAGGCGGGGGGGGCTATGATTCGGTTTATTTATTTAGTTTTTATTTTGTTGTTAATTGTTTAAAAAGGGTTACGTAGAGGTCGCAGGCACGAGCACACGTGCGCACGTACACACATATATACTTAAAGAAACACTCACATGTACACATACATCCCCGTCCGGGCGTGCAAATATATGCGCATATGTGCGCCTGCATGCATAGACACCCGCGTTTCTCCTGCTTACGTAAAATTTTCCTTAAGGTGCTAAAATTGGGTACGTGTGCGCAGGCATGGATGCGCCCATACACAGATACATACACACATCGGCGCCCCTGCCCCCAAGAAGGCGTATATACGGGCCCATATGCGCATATAGATTCATGCATACCCGCACCCCACGCATACATGCAAGCGCATGTGCACATACAGATACCAATACTCGTGAACACATACATCGACATATATACACAGCTGCACGCTCTCACACACGTATGTGGACAGCAGGCAGCGGGCACATATGCTCTCGCATCCACACACGTATACATACGTACGTGCACATATACACCGGTACCCTATGTACACACGGACGCACACGTGGATGTACACGTGCGTGCATACGCACTCATACACACCCAGTTATACATACAGTTATTGGTATAGACATATTCGTCTACATAGATTTAAATCTAAGTTCATTTGTGGGTACATAGGCGCAATACTTTCGTTCGATGTAAACATGGTTATACATAGATATGAGCATAAACTCATTCACAGCGTATTATACATAATATTATGAAATAATATTATCATTTTCATTAGTGTTTTTTTTTTTGGTTAGATGTGGGTGCAAACGGGAGCGCAGGCGTACTCCTCCGCATACATATACATAACCACAGAGGCACGTCCCCACACGCATGCATGTACACAGATATACATGCATACACGCATACACATATGCACACACATATGCTCTCATTATATACATCTGCAAAGATACATACACACACTCCCTCAAGCAAAGATATGTGCGCACGCATATACATACGGATATATAGCGTGGCATGCCGTAAATTTGGGCATGGGTCCATCCACATATACTTATATACGCATTAATAAACGCCCACGTACCGGAGATAGTGGTCCTAGGTAGCCATGTTTATAGATTTTGGGGACGAGTTTGAAGTGGTTTATATGGGGATTGAATGCTGTAGTTATTGTTCTAAGCTGGAGTATTTGTTTTTTTTAAAGGTATTATCGATCAGTTTAGGCGGAAGGAGGGGTGTCATACTCTAAGGTGTGCGTCTATTCACATGTGGCATCGGTTAGTTGTACATTTCCATGCGCACTTACCTGTTCAGGTGTAAATCCACATAGTTATATGTAAACAATTTTCGTGTTAAGTCGTGGAGGTTGCATGTAGGGTGTGTTGGGGTTGGGCAGGAGGTTGGCTAGGGGGAGGGGGAGTGATGCCGATTATTGGCTGGTTATGTGGAATGAGGTTATGTGGTGTTTAGAGTTGGTGGTGATTGGGGGTATGTGTTATTTTGTTGAATTTAGAGGGATTCTTAGGGGAGGAGGTAAGGTGGTCTGGATGGGGGGTTGAGGGGGGTTTGGTTGAGTGTATGGCATGGTAGTTGTGGTGGGTGGTTTTATTGGATATATAATTAGGGGGGATTTAAGGTGGTGTTGTCTAAGGGATGTTTTAGAGAGGAGTATAGTTGCTAAGGAGATGGGGTTTGTAATGCCTACATTTTATGGCGGTTTCCTGTTTTTGTTTAGTAATTTGTCTCTGTCTTATAAATGAGAGATAAGGAGTTTCTCGTTTAGGCAGAGGAGACATGGGGAGTTTACATGTGCTAGATTTCTAAGGAGTTTCCATTTAATTGTTGGTGTAAGGTTATTTTGGGTTAGATGTAGGTAGTGGGTAATTAGTGAGGTTTTGTTAGGGTGGTTAGGGTTTGTGAATGAGCATTTATGTACTCTGAATCTATCCTTAAATGAGGTGCCGGCCAGGCCAATATAATATTTTTGTCGTTTGGGTTTTCTTTGGGTGCGATTGTTGCTGTATATACTACTTCTGTTTGTAGGCATTGTTGATTGAGTGGGCATTCCGATTTGTTATTGCAGTTGCACTTGTTCTTGTTGGTGTTGTTTGTATTTTCATCTTTGTTAAGTATTTTTCTGTTATGTTTCTTGATCATTTGTTCTAGGTTTTCTGTACAACTGTAGCTGACTTTAATGGTGTTTTTGTTGAAGATTTTGTGTAGTACGTGGCTGATCACATTAATAACCATCAGAATCAAAAAAATCTTTTGCCAACGCATAACAAGTATACTTATGCCGGTGACGTAAACTCTTGCTTTCTGGTCGCGATGAAGTCGCTGAATTCGTTTTTGATATCACTTAAATCTTTTAACTATTTCTCAGGCAGAAAGTTTTCGAGATTCTTGAAAGTGGTAGTCGGTAGTGGAGAGGTCTGGAGTGTATGCCGGAGGGGTAGAGTTTTCTAGCCACATTTTTGTTAACTTCTGTAGGTCCGGTTTAACATAGTACGGTTGGACAGTGTCGTTGTGGAAAATTGGGCCCTTTTTGACTAATGCTGGATGGTGTTGTCGAAGTTTCTGATGCATTTCATCCATTTATTGACAGTAATCCGCCATATTTTCGCTTGCATTAAACAATGAGTAATGGATGAGACCGTTCGCTGACTACCAAACAGTCCGCAGTGAAACTCTAATTTCTGGAAATCCTCGTGGAGTTTTGTCGGCGTTAAACCATTGATTTAAGCCTAGCTCACGAATCAGAACTCGGTCGATATACGGGTCGTTCTTATTGCGTTTAGAACAGAATGACAATTCATAATGGGCGTCCTTTTGGTTGTCGTTCAATTTGTAAGACATTGATTTATCAAATATTTTTCCTTACAATCTGTCTGAAGTGGTCTGAAGTCGAGGTATACATGGCATCTAATTAAGAAGCAAGTTTTCGAGCAGTTGTGCGTGGATTGGCTTCAACTAGGTTTTTCAATTTATCGTTATCAACATCGGATGGCCGATCGCTTCGCTCATCGTCTTATAGACTCTCACCGCCGCTATAAATTATCTTTAAAGACCATTGTTCTGTGCGTTCCGAAGAGTTTTCCGTTAATATCGTAATTAAATATGGGTGTTTGAAGAGGTATTACACATATTAGCGGGAAGTTCTTACTTTCGGTCGGTTCATAGTAGTTTACATGCATATTAAAAGTGTTTAACACCTTTTAATTTAAATGCATTTAGTACTTACACAAATTTAAAGGGCGCATGCTATGTTTCACTATCAATTAATTTGTCTATTTACTTCGTACAAACCAGCCATCATGTAACACACACACACACACACACACACATATATATATATATATATATATATATATATATTGCGTAATAAATCGTGTTTTGTAATATCGGTATTGTTTGAAACGGTGTGCTTTATTACAATATTTTTTCCGTTAGTCTTTTCTTTATTCATAAATAATGACTAGATATCTGAGCATCATTTATCATAATTTTTCAATTATTTACAGGAATTGCCTAAAGATTACCGTCCTCAAGTTTGCGTTTGCAAAACGGCCATTTGATAAATACGGCTACAATTTTATCTCACATCAAATGAGTTATCTAAGATGTTCAAGCGTAGGTTAGTGTATTTTAGTATCGAATCAAAGTTCAAGTGTGTGCTTTTATTCTACCCCTACTGAAACTTTTTTTTAATCTCTTAAATCTTCTTATTTTTAGCATCTCTTATTTGCTACACGAGTGAAATTTCAGTATCTATACATATAAAGGAAAACCTTTCGTATGTGTATGTGTGTCTCTGTGTACATCTCTGTTACATGCCATGCCACTGAACTGATCATGACAGAAGCTGGCATGATGATGGCCCCCAAGCTAGAGATGCTGCATACTATTTTAAAGATTAAGTTCAGAGGTGATGATCGAAGCCTATGAATATATACTCTGTATAGCCCACATAACTCCACTGATTACGATCAGACCTGGCATGATGATGATCCCGAGACTAGGGAGATGCACAATATTTTTCAGTGTAAAGTTCAAAGGCCAACGTCATAGCCTTAGTATATATATATATATTCTTCTACAGTCCACGAAGCTAGACATATCATGGCTATACTAAACCTTACATGATAAAGTCTCGGACCAGGAGATGTAAACCATTTATCAAGTTCCAACTCAAAGCTAAGGTTATATTTTTTGCGCCTCTTCATAAACTCCCACATCTAGCGATGGTGCATACCAAGTTGGGATTCAACACCACTGCCATCATCACGCCAGCAATCTTCTTTGTGTATATAAATCAAATAACCATATTCCATCCAATCCTCTCAATAAATCTTGATGAAATTTTGCATGATAATTGTCCCTAACATAAGCTAAAATTTATTGGACTTTATCTTCTAAGTTGGACCATCCCAAGAAACGCTGCCCAGAACAACGTAACAAAACATTAAATATTCATTTTTCTTGAGATGTATATAATTATTTTTAAAAAATGTAGGCAATGCCTCCCAACCGATATAGAAACGAAAGTGATGAAGAAATATTGGCAAGATTACAATTTAATAAAATAAGAGTTGATGCAATTCACTCCAATGATAAAGCTTTATGACACTATCGCTTTCACGGGAGGGGTTACTTGGTTGAGAAACATTCTGGGAACGCAACCAGTTCCCAGGGTGTTAGACACGATATCCAACGATATCTAAATGATAGGCACATGTTGGAAACATCAACAAAAACGGGTCGATATGGCGTCGGCTATACCTGTCTGGCATGGGTCGCGTATGTGTATTCATTGCGTCGTTACAGGCAGCTTTCTCTCGTCGAATTAATGGAAGGAACCACATGCTTAAATCGAACACTTGTACAAAAATAGCGAACAAATGCATTTTTTATAAAAAGAAAAATAATTTATTTAATAGTTAACAAGTAGGAGGCACATTTAGTCGACCCATTGCGTGCAAACTAAACTACTATATCCTCCGCGTATGGGGTGCAAGCTTCAACTGTTTAAAACAATGAAATTATATTTAATTATCTCCATCTTCATTGAAAGAGAGATAATGGGAGTAAAAGAGAGAAATAGAGAAAGAGCGAGAGAGAATGGGGCATTCATACATAACCTTTAAACTTTGATTTGTTTTTGTATCCAGGAGTTCTTTTGGGTTTGCCCTTTCAGATTCTAAGGTATTATATAGTTCTGCCTTGGTTCAATATTATAAACAAATAGTCATTCTTGGCTTCGGTTATAGCAGAAAATTTTAAAAATCACAAACCCCTGTTTAACACATTTGCACTGCACAAGTGCAGATCAAGTTAGGTTGAAATAATGTAGAAGGCCCCAGCTCCCTCAAAAGGGGCTAGCTATTGTGCCAAAACATGAAGAAAGCTTTTGGGAGCTCAACAGAATATGTCGAACAGAAAGGACAACAAGATAAACTATTTTGGAAAAGCAAACTAACGTGAAACTGGCAGAAGTAGACATGCTCAAAGGCGGTTAAGTTTATCGCAAGAAGCCATCCAAGAAAGCCAAAGAGATAGCCGGAAATGGGAAGCATAACAACAGGCAAATAAAACAAAGGAGGAAACATAAAAAAAGACGCACACGAAGGGAATGGAGTGAAGTTGACAATGAGTAAATGAAACAGATAATGAAACAAAAAGAAGACATCAACGAGGTAGGTCGATAAAGGCTCAATGAGGACATAATGAATCAGAAACCGAACGTGTCTTTCGCCTTCCCCAATAGCGTGAGCAAAAGACTGCAAGGAGAGAGTGTATGGCTCTCCCAAACAATTGAGAGAAAAAGGGGTAGCTAGACAACTAATGACTGCTTTAATACAATCAGAATAAGAAAAATGCAATAGCAAATGATTGATCTGCAATATAAATGACTTTCTCACAGCATCTGACATATCTCTCGCGGTTGACGGTAGCCGAATGGTTCGGGTCCTTTTTAATAAAGACAGACATGATTTCTGTTGCCGGGGTTCGGATTTCTAGACTGGCATTTATCGTGCCAGCCTGTATTGATGATTCCCGAAACAATGAAACACTAGTGTCGGTAGGTATTTACTAATTATTATAGTAAATTATATATATCTTGTTCTACTGCATTTTTCTTTTCGTTATTTTGCGTGTAACGCCTGCCAGACGACGGAAATCGCCCCGGAAACCGATTTGCCAATAAAAGATGCGAGCGATCAGACAACACACACTTAAAAAAAAAAGAGAAGTGTTTCATTTTGCTTTTAAAGATCCATTGTAGAAGACAACACGTTTATTTTTTGTGAAAAAGGAAATGAACAATATGACGCTGGAAGCTACCTTGACATCGCTTAAAATGACCTCACGTTCTGCCAAAGAAACCGGCTGCTGTCAACCCAGAGGGGATGATCAAAATGACACGGAAGTGTATCCATAAAAATATGAACAAAACGTAATTGACGATTTCGGCAGGAGGTGTAGTAACGCTCAGTGTAGAAACTGGAACACCTTGCGCCATGTAACCTTCCATCGATACCATCTCCAAATACCAAATATTTTGTGGGCGTACGTAACGGCAACGCACAAAAACCTACGGCGAGGAGAGAGCGATATCGAGTGGATTACACTCTCCCCGACGAGGAAGACTTCTTGGCAGACTGCTTCCAAGACTATTTCCTTCAAAATCCGCGGCAAATTGGAGGCGCACGACAAGTAGTGCGTCAGAAGTGTCCTTGAACCGCTCTGAGTCTTTAGAAGATACGACCTTTGTGAGAAGAAGGTATTACTAGTCCGTAAGGCGGAACCCCTACTTTTGATAATGAAAAAATATCTACGATAGTTTCCGACTGCTTGAAAGTTAACCTCAAAGTAGAATCCGAAAGGAACAAAAACGTTACAATAAACAACAGCTTTTATTTCGTAGATTTAGGCTACCACAAATCTTTTATTTCGTAGACTTAGGCTACCACAAATCATATAGAAAGGATGTGGAAGGAGGCCAAAAGAAACCAATAAAAGAGAGTGTCGAACCAAATGCGATTAACAGGACAGTTATTTGCTTATATTTATGTTCATACAAAAATTACTAAAATCCTTTTGTCTATCATAAATCATATTGCAGAAAGAACTCGGTTGGAAAACTTCCTAATTTAAATTCTCTAAAAACTTTTCTTTGTCTTCTTCCTCGTGGGCTACTTTTTTTATTCAGCAGATAATACTATCCCTAAGAAAATAGCCTATAGAAGTTTGCTGTCGTCGGCTGCTTTAAAAATAAACAAGTAACTTTTCTTTAGAAAACAATAATTCATAAAATGCAAAAATAAACTTCTAGAATTGATGCAAATAAAAAATACACATTTTCTTGGAGGTAAAATTTTTACAAGAAAATGTTTAAATGCAAAAAATGTTTTTTGTTTTTAAAACTAAAAAAAAAAAAATTCAAAGAAAAAGAAACCTCTTATACAAAACAACAACACTTGGCAATTAAAAAAAAGAATAAAAAAGTAAATTTCATGAATTTCATACGGTATGTTATTTATTTATTTTTTTTCGTTTTTGTATCCGCTTCCGTTCGTATAATCCGGCGTATATTTCCGAGCGAGATTCACGGAAAACGGAATTTAAAATATCAGTCATATATATATATATATATATATATATATATATATATATATATACTGAGAGAGAGAAAGCGAGACAGAGAGAGAGACTGACAGACAGAGGAAGAGACAGAGAGAACTTGAATGAAATATACGATAAATTCAATTTATTTAAATAAAATCTTAAATAATGATAATTTAGGCTTCGAGAGATTTCATTGACGGCACATCATTTTTGCAGGATAATTATATGCAACCTAACATATGGTGTACTATAACCCCAGAGAAGTAATCCAATAAGATCAATATATATATATATATATATATATATATATATATATATATATATATATATATATATATAGAGAGAGAGAGAGAGAGAGAGAGAGAGGGAGAGAGAGAAAGATAGATAGATAAATAGATAGATAGATATTGTCATACAGTAATATATGTATACATGAAAAAATATATGTGTATTTATATATACATTAACATTATTTCTATCTTTCTCATGTTTATGGGAAGCACTCGGACTTTTCCAGATATTGTCAATAAAATAGATGATACCATACAATTATCATTATCTAAATATTACAAACAATGAAAAGAGGTTTATATAATAATGATCAATAATGAAGACAGAGTAATATATTTATTTATATGTGAATAAAAAATGCATTTATTATGTTCCTATATGTGGGTAATTAACTAACTTTCAATAAATCTCAGAAATAAATGTTGCGATATATTTCCAAGTTAAGAATGCTCAATAAGAGAAACCAATGAATTTTACCAGATTATAGTGATCTATAATAAAGTGCAAGATGTAATTTTATTCATATTAAAATAAACATTTTTCTATACGCATTAGACCAGCTAATTTAGTTACCGTACTAAAATATCAAGGGGGTATTCTGAGAGATATAGATTTTTCTTTTTATTGATAGCACATTAAAATGCTGCCAAAATATCATGTCAAATAATTTATGGTGCAGGGAAAATATAATTTATGGTGCGGTCCTGTTTTTAAAAGGAATTTAAGTGATACTTCATATTCTCGTTATTTTAAATGCCATTTATCCATATGGCTATGTCTCCATCTATCCCTATCTTTTCCCTTTCTCTCTCTATACACACACACACACACACACACACACACACACATATATATATGTATATTGTGTGTATATATATGTATGTATATATATAATATATATATATATATATATATATATATATTATCGGTGAGATATTATTAGATTAATAGAATTAATGTGTATAGATGTGTATATATTCAAGTTGAATAAGATTCAACATATCTGTCAACTATTGCAAGTATAATTGCAAAAATTATCCCAACTTACATACCCCCGCTAACCATAAGATCTCACAGCTTCGTTTAAAAGCACAGAAAAGATCATTCCCACCTCATTATCAATCTATATCTCAGCTAACTCTACTGCCACCGCCTGTTGATTTTATAATATTTCTCTTTTTAAAGGAGGGCATAATTCAAAAGAACCATATTGAATTCATATTTAAAACGCATTGTTTTCTTCTCTACGACCTTTTACTACGTTAATTTCCCTAAACTAAAATGGCCGTATGAGGTCACAGCTAGACTGTTTCTAAAGCCTAAAAGGTTGGTCGTCGCGTCGTTGCTGTCAGCTGAAGCGAATCAACAGATACAATACTGTCTACTGAAGTGATAGTTTGATCCGACAATGTCAAATACGATGTTGCAAATTAGCTAGATCAAAGGTCGAATACTATAGTCATTTGTTATTCACCATACAGGATTGTTGGACACATACTCTATTTCGAACTGTCAAATAGACATATATATGAAGTGTCTGGCATAGTATTTGATTTAAAGAAGTAGTCTTTATTATTCTGGTCTTTTC